>NW_007257477.1:1021576-1175779 GCF_000164805.1 Carlito syrichta | reverse complement strand
GAAGGCTGAGGCGGAAGGATCGCCGGAGCCCAGCAGGTCGAAGCTGCGGTGGCTGGGAGCGGCCGAAGCCCTCCAGTCTGGGCGACAGAGTGAGACTCCAACTCAAAAAAAAAAAAAAGTGCTCTAAGAGTAAAACATACATCAGATTTCAAAGATTTAGGAAGCAAAAAAGAATATGAAATATCTAATAATTTTTATATTGATTACATGCTGAAATGATAATATCTTGGATTTACTGGGTTAAATAAAGTATATTATTAAGACTATGTTTCTTTTTTTTTTTTTTTTTTTTTTTTTAGGAACAGGGTCTCACTCTGTTTCCCAGGCTGGAGTGCAGTGGTGTGATCAGAGCCCACTGCAGCCTCCAAATCCTGGGCCCGAGTCATCTTCCTACCTCAGCCCTCCAAGTAGCTAGGACTACAGGCATATGCCACCACATCCAGCTAATTTTTTAATTTCTTTTTTTGTAGTAATGGGATTCACTAGGTTGCCCACACTGGCTTTAAACTCCTAGTCTCAAGCAATCCTCCCACTTCAGCATCCCAAAATGCTGGGATTATAGGCATGAGCTATCATGCCTCAGTTTTTTGTTTCTGTTTTTCTCAATTAATGCACCTACTAGAAAACACACAATTACATATATGGCTGATGTTATATTTCTCTTGGTTAGTACTGTTCTAAAAGAAACATTAAAAGTATGATTAGCAATTCCTCAAAAAATTCAACAGTTACTATAACATCCTCTCCTAAATATATTTCAAGAGGATTAAAAACATATGTTCAGCTGGGTGCAGTGGCTCAAGCCTGTAATCCCAGCACTTTGGGAGGACAAGGCAGAGGATTGCCTAAACTCAGGGGTTTGAGACCAGACTGGGCAACTTGGTGAGACCTTGTTTCTACAATAAATCAAAACATAAGCCAGGCGTGGTAGCATGCACCTGTAGTTCCAGCTACCTGGAAGGCTGAGGTGGAAGGATCGCCTGAACCCAGCAGGTCGATGCTGGGGTGGCTGTGAGCGTGCCACTGCACTCCAGTGTGGGCAATAGAGTAAGACTCCAACTCAAAAAAAAAAAAAAGAAAAGAAAATATATGTCCACACAAAGCTTGTATACTGATATTCATAGCAAGCAGCACTATTCATAACAGCCAAAAAGTGAAAACAACCCAAATGTCCATCATTGGGAGAACGGGTACATAAAATGTGATCCATTCATATGATGAAACATTCAGTCATAAAAAATGGGTGAAACACTGGCATACACTACAACATGGATGAGCCTTGAAAACATCATTCTCAGTGAAATAAACTGGTCACAAGAGGCCACATATTGTATGACTGCATTGCTGTGACATGCCCAGAGGAGGCAAATCTACAGAAACTGAAGGAGATTAGTGAGGAGTCAGGGAACGGTGGGGCTAAGAGTCACAGCTAAATGGTGTGGGGTTTCCTCTCTTAGTTGATGAAAATGTTGTAAAATAGATTTTAGTGATGGTTACACAACTCTGTAAATGTACTAAAACTCTCCCATTGTACACTTTAAATGGATTAATTTTATGGTATCGACATTACATCTCAATAAAACTGTTTATTGTCAGTTTCCTCGTGGGCATGGCTGACACCCGCTTCTGAGGGTGGGGGGTGTCAGGGGCCCCTGGGAGGAAAGCAGGATTCCCACAGGAAGCCGTGGCTGCTGTCTCAGCAGGTGCCCACAGTCTGCAGGCTTCTTGAGGAGTGCCCCGCTAGGATGATAGTAGCGGTGTGGCTGCCACACATGCAGAGAAGCCACAGCCTGCTGGTACCAGGCCTTGACAGGGTGATCTGGTTGCCACAGTCTCTGAGATCACTTCCTGGAGTTTTCAGCGGATAGAGCTGCAGGACCCTCCCGCGAGCCCCACAGAACCAGGCTCTGTCAAGCTGCCTGCAATTCGGGGCCCCACATAGTTCTGTGGAGAGAGTCCAGCCAGAATGTTCCTGCTGTGTTGGCCTCGGCTCTAGCAAGGCAGGACAAAGGGGAGTACAGGCGTTGGGTCAGAGTTGGGTCCTGAATCCAGATGTTTCCATTCAACTGGAAGAGCCTTGGGTCATGTCTCATCCTCTCTGGAGTTTAGCCTCCCATAAAACAAGTAAGGGCCCCTCAGAGATAAAGTCCCCTGAGATAGGATCAAGCCCGCAGAGATTCCAGAAGAATGCCTTTGGCACTGGCCCTGGACAGAGGTGGGTGTGAGGCTGAGGCTGGCCAGGTCTCTGACTGAGCCCACCAAGCTCTCCCAGCTTCACATCCTCCATTTGCAAAGGCAGGCACCATCCCTCCTGCCCAGGTTGTTTTGTGAGCACAAAATGAGAAGAGCTCCCGTGAACTCTGCCTGGGCTGAGAGACAAACCGCTGTGAAATTAAAATTCAGTGTGATTTGGTGAAACTCAACAAGCTGTATGTACACTTACAAGCATTACTTTGCAAACAGAAAAGAGACAGGGTGACAGCGTGTGATGGGGCAAGAACAGGATGCTGGCAGGGGACAAGGAATGGGGGAAGGTCCCAGCAGGACCCAGGACTGCAGGGAGGAGCTGAAACAGTCCGGAGGAAGGAGGAAGGAAGAACTTTCACACAGAAGTCAGAGCCACTGCAGAGGCCAGGAGGCAGGAGAGAGAAAGTCAATGAGGAAATCTGAGGAAACCTGACAGAGCTCAGGGCCTGGGAGGGGAGGGAGCTGGTATGGGGTTGGGAGGGGGGAGAGAGAAAGAATGTCAAAGGCTGTGGTGGTGGCCCGAGGACAGTGATGGCAACTGTGAGCTCCAGATGTCAGGAAGGTGCTGGGCTTTGAGCAGGTCTTCTGTGAAACCTGAATGGACCAGATGAGGGCTGCATTAGCTCACAGCATGCAAAGAAACTCTGGCTCCTCCAGAGCGACTGCTGGCCAAGGAGGCCCATGTCACACAGTTTAGGAAATACCACATCCTCTGGACACTTGCAGGAATTGAGGAGGCACAGGAAAGAAATCTGGCTATATGGCCAAGACCAGCACGGCCCAAACCTGTGAGGAACACCTCTTACCATCTGGCAGGATGCTAGTTTCTAGGTGATAGCTGGGGAGACAACACAGATGCTCATTGAATAAAGGAAACCCAGACACCCCGAGGTCACCTAATGGGTGCCAGGCACCCTGCTGGAGAGGCTGAAGAAAGGGCCAGGAGAGCCACTGTCACAGTATAGCCGAAGGACCTAGTCAGTGGGCAGACACCAGAGACTCCGTAAAGTGTTTTCAGTATTTGGCAACATCCTGTAGTTCTGAATTAATGACATAAATCACGGAAGAGTTGGTCATTACTGTAAAGAGACATTTTGCTTGGAAAGGAGACTTGGATTTGAATCCAGTCTACACATGGGCTGGCCTGGAACCTAGCACCTTCTCAGTTTCCTAGGAATGATCAGTCCATCTCCAGGCCACTGTGAGGGTTAAAAATGAGGAAATGAATGAAAAGACCCTGGAACAAAAGAGCGCAATAAAATGTAATTGTGGCTGGCTTTAGATTTGGAAGACAAGAGGACATTGTGTACAATAATCACTGACTACTGACTACATGCTTATCAATGATGTTGGTCAGAAAATGGGAAGCAGAATTTAGAGCCTGAAGTTTAGCCATAGAGGAAACATAAACAGATTTTTTTGACCACAAGTGTACAAAGCTCTAAACCAAGAGGAGATGAGCGGATTTCCCAAAATGTAAATAGTAAAATGTGATAGGGAGTGGAGTAAGGAAGAGAGAATACCAGACTGTGCTGGTCTGTGCCTATTTCCTTCTGGTATAGAATGCACATTCTGGTGTCCAGTTCAGACGAACTTCTGTGGACTCTGTGGTCTCTCTGGGACCTGAGGGCTTTATATTGTCTTCCCTGAATGAGTCATATCACAGCAGTCCATTAGTTGAACACAGAGTCAACCAGGTTAGCAAGCAGCTCTCTCTGAACGGAAGTTGGAGTTGATCCAAACCATGGATCAAACAGAGTCCTCAGCAGGCAAGAAGCCCCCTGATCGAGAGCAGACGCTTCACACCCCAGAGAAGAGTGAGCAGGGTTGCCTGTGGCCTGTACAGACATTCAAGACCATCCAGAAGGCGATCAGAGGCCCTGTTGACAAGAGCGAGACTGATACCACTCTTCAGAAGCACAGTGAGTTGAACAAGTTAACGGGACAGGAGTCCCTGGAGAAGGCGGCCTGCCCATTGGGCTCTTTTCTTGGGGTGTCAGGACCTAGGTTAAGCTAGGAAGAAAAAACATGGCAGACACTCTGTCCATTGTCATTTTCATTTAGCAGCTGTGTGACTGCTTCTTCCCAGAGCTATTGGTTTCCTCTAAGTGGTTATTTCGGAGCTATCTGGGAGAGTTCTGACATGCTGGAATACAGCGGAACTGCCATGGGCCTCACTCACACATCACAGTGGAGGGCAGAAGTCTGTTGTCACACAGCTGTCCATTTGCTTGCTCTGCAGAGGTGATCAGCTGGCCCTGTGCTGGACCCCATGCATGGCATGCACAGGATCAAACGCCCTGTTTTACGGGCAAAGATTCTGCAGGGGTTTTGTTGTTGTTGTTTTATTTTTTATTTGTATTTGAAAGATGTGGGGTACAATTCAGGGTGAGGTATACAAATGTTCATTATGCAGGTACCCTTGTTGATGAGGTGTGCCCCCTCCCCACTCCCCAGGCAGTTTCCTACTACTTCTGCAGTTTTTTAATAACAACAACAAAAGAGCTAAATTGACTGAGTTCTATGCCCCAGGCACCAGGCTAAATGTCTAATGAATCACCTCATTGAACCTCTTACAACCCCAGTGGGTATGTGCTTCTACATACACATGTGTACAAGTAATAATGTGTACGTATATGAGTGTACACGTGTAAATATTTACCTATGCATATTTATATACACATGTGTATCTGTGCACATTTCTTAGCTCTGTCCCCAGAAAGGGCCATGAAGTAAAGATACTCTAGTAGTGACGGACATACCTACACCCAAATCTTGTTCTCTGAAAGGAACCAGGGCCCTCAGAGACCCCAGAGCTGGGACAGGATGGGTGTGAGATGATCCTGGAACATACCATAAAGCCAGAAAGAAAGTTGGTGCTCTAAAAATGAGGGGCACATCGTAGAACATGGGGCATGTTGAAGGGTTCCCACAGTTAACAGTTCAAGTAAACGCTTGGCTGCTCTCTCAGTGCCAATAAATTGAGAGGCAGAGAACTGGCAGACAGAAATTTATTTCTGAATTCAGAATTCAGGGAGACAAAACCTGGTTCCTGGCATTTCTGGAACCAGTTTGCTCACCTCTTAGGTTACACGGTCCATTTTTGTAAGTTGAGGGTTGCTGGTATCTATAGATTGACTATGTGACCAACAGAGCATTGTACAGAACTTAAGTTACAGCCGCATTTTGTCAATAGTATCATTTATGGTTCTCATTTCCTGGCACCCGTTACCAAGGGTAGTCCACAGTTTCTCTTATCAGTAACACCAAACAGAGGAGTTGACCAAGCCTGGCCATAGAGCAAGGGAGTTAACAGAGCCCATCACAAAGCAAAATATCATGCACTACAACATATTGTTAATTAGTAGTTTTAACATGCAAAAAATTATACAAATGACAAGACAATGGTTACATGGATACTGTATTTTTCAAATCTATGAATACTGATGAAAGGAATAAGGTTTCATTTCTCTCAGTTGAATAAGCAGGGAAGTTAAGGATTCCTTGAAGTGACTTATAGGGACTGTATGAGAGATAAGGGAAAACACTTGTTTTTGCTAATTCTCAGGAAGGTAGATACATGCAGGCCCACTCAAATATTTGGTATGCCTTTCTTTAAGGGTTGTGGCAATATGTACAGACATTAGTGGGTTTCCTTATCACCAGTGGCCACATCTGGGACAATCTGAGCACACACGTCATTAAGGACAGGAACAGGTCACAGACCCCCGGAGAACGAGAACTTATGATCTGTGCCAATCACAAATGCACCCGCAGAAGGAGGGGAGGACGGAGGCTGCTTGTCCTGTGGGCAGCTGTCAAAGGTGGGAGCTGGTATGCGGTCATTTATAGTCCCAGTGAGCGTCCCAGTGAGCGTCACAGTAGCCACATATGGGGAAATGTCCAGGAGGAGCAGGGTGCTAGTCTCCAAGCACCGTCACCAACCCCAGATGCTTATCAGTTGCAGGAAGGAAAAAGCAACTGCAATTTTGCAGTGGAGAAATCAGGCAGCTCCTTTACTGTGGTAGATAGTGAGGTCTCCTTTGAGGGGCAGCAGGACCTCGGGGGTCCCAGAGGGGACGCTCTGAGTTAGGCCAGCACCCTCCACGCAGTGTCCTGACCAAAGAGGCATAACCTCCTTCAACTTGTGGAGAAACATGAGACACACCTCAAATGAGGGACTGTCTATTCTCAAAAGGGAGGGGTGTTTTCTTCAAAAACGTCCTTGCGTAACGGAC
Source organism: Carlito syrichta (assembly GCF_000164805.1). NCBI lineage: Eukaryota > Metazoa > Chordata > Mammalia > Primates > Tarsiidae > Carlito > Carlito syrichta. Next base: position 1,169,294 of record NW_007257477.1, on the reverse strand, counting down.
AAAGAAAGACTGTGGGAATGTTCCAGATTGAAGGAGGCTAAAGAGTCAGATCAACTAAATGCAACAGCTGGCCCTGGGTCGGGCACTGGGCTGGAGGGAAAGGCTATGAAGGACATCGTTGGGACAAATGATAAAACCGGAACACTGACAGAATGGATGAACATAATGTATCCATATCAAAAAGATGGAAGGTGAGAACTGTGTTGTGGCTATATAATAGAATATGCTTATTTTTAGGAAATATACATACTTCAGAATCTAGGGGCAAAAAGCCATGACGCATGCAACTCACTTGGAAATAGTCTAGGGAGAAAAGAATTTATACAGCTATGGGGCAGGGGGTGGGGAGCAAGCAGCAATGAAAAAGAAATTGTTAACAATTGATAAACCTGGATAAAGTGTATATTGGTGTTGTATGAACTATTATTTTAATATTTTTATAGAAATTTGAAAATATTAAAAGGCGTTCATGCACTGAAACCAGAAAATGGAATCCTGACCCCCATGGCTGCCAAAAGAAGTGTTTCCTGCTCTCAGTTTGAAGGCTGTATGAACTGTAACTTGTGTCCTGATTGGCATGTATCTGTACTTCAGCTCTGTATGTAGAATGAAGGTTGGTCACCCATCCAGCCTATTACCCTTTACTTTGTGCATTAAAAGTGCTGCAAAACCTTAAAAAAAAAGAGAAAGAAAATATTTGCAAATTATTTATTTATTTTACTTATTTTATTTTATTTTTTGAGTTGGAGTCTCACTCTGTCGCCCAGACTGGAGTGCAGTGGCCGCTCCCAACCACCGCAGCCTCGACCTGCTGGGCTCCGGCGATCCTTCCACCTCAGCCTTCCAAGTAGCTGGAACTACAGGTGCGCGCTACCACACCCAGCTAATTTTTTGATTTACTGTAGAGATGAGGTCTCGCCAAGTCGCCCAGGCGGATCCAAATATTTTTTAAAGTTAATTATGGAATCTAGATGGTAAGTATGTGGGTGTTAACTGTGCTCCTCTTTAACTTTTATGTAAATTTGAAATGTTTTGTAATAAAGTATTGGGGAAAGATTCTCCAAGGTATTTTGAGGCAGAGTCAGGGTTGAGAACCCCTCGTCTACTTCCACTTTGGACGTGCTGCTGCATCTAGACCATTTTGAGTGAGATAACACTAAAACAATGGAGAACAACTGAGGCCAGGGATACTGCTAAAGAATCAAAGCCACTGTTTGCTTCCTATGTCCCGGACATTGCTTCAAATAGTAACCATTAAGTGTGAACTCATATTCAGTCAGAGAGCAGACAAGCACCATAGTTACCCTTGTTTAATAGGTGCAAAAACAGAGGCACAGAAGGGTGAAGTTACTTGTTAAGGGTCCCAGAGCCACTAAGTGACAGGGCCAGAGTTTGAGCCTGTAGTCCAAGTTCTAAGTCATCTCTTCCTAAGACAGATGATGAGGAAAGAGAAAGCAAGGGCTGGCCACATACGAAAGCAAAGCACAAAACTAATTGATTCATTTCTTTCAGAACCGAGAGGGATCCTCATGCTGTATTCTAGGGACACTGTCAGCATTATAAGCTGTCTCTTCTCCCTCTGTGGTCCTAATGACTCCAGCCAGTGCCATCTATATCACTCAAACATACCTCCCCAGTCCTAGTGTTGACCGAAATTAAAGCTGTTGAGGCAGACATAACTTGATCAAGGTGAAATGGGAGCCAAATGTGAGTGTCGACCAGAAAGACACACCAACAGAGGGGCATGTTCCAGAGTCTGTTCCAAGTTGGAAGGCTTTTATGGGAGAGTTTAGAAGAAGGGAGGGGACTCTTCACACCAGGTGTCCTTTTCATTGGGGCATACAATAGAGGGTACAGTCATTGGCTACAGATGACAACATACAGGCTAAAATGTCTCCATGAAAGATAATCTGCAAAACTTCATGAATCAGAAGTGAATCGGTGTACTTTTCAGTGTCAGTAAGTTATATTAATATGTAATCAGGATGTCAACAGTTTGAGAAACTCACCAGACTCTTTACTCAGAGACAGGATATAAGCCATGAATCACAAGATCCTACCCCATGTGACCTGTAGGTTAGTACTGGCCTTTCTGCAGAGCTCCAGATTTGACTAGCCAGTTCTCCCACATGCTGATCTAATAGGTACCCCTATCCTTGCATGTCCAGAACAGAATCCTGGATTTTTAACCCACCTGCCCCGCTCAGTTCCCCAGTCCCTAGACTGCATGTCACCTTGGGGACAGAATGCTGTGTCCTTACCACGGCCCCGGGCCCCCCTCCATCTGGCTCTTGCCAACTGCTCCACCTTGTCTCCTGCCACCACCTCCAAGCTGTAGCCAGCTCATCCCATCGGTTCCTTGAGGTTCCCTCTAACCCCCCTACACCAGGGACCAACAAGTAGGACCCAGATCCTTGCCTAGCAGCCTCCTCCTCAGCTCAGTGGGGCTTTCCCTCATGGGCCTGTCCACATTAGCCACGCCTGGTTGCTCTTGCCGATACCCATCTATGTTTGCTCCTGTGGTCAGCACTCTCTGGAACTTGATCTCACTCAAGTTTCCTGTCTGTCTCCTCCATCCATACTGTGAACTCCGGACGCAGGCCTTGTCGGTCCCACTCGCCGCTAGCCGCAGATGGCAGCCTTTTTGCTATTTACCATTATTCACTTCTGCTTATGAGTGCCACCCATGTCACTTCAGTCACGTCTGGGGTCATGTGCCCAGCCCAGCGAAGGACCAGAACTGGCCTCGGCTGAGAGACTGGCTGAGAGAGAGAGAGAGACGAGACCCAATTCTGACCTCTGAAACACGACTGCAGAGAAATTAGGGAAAGAAGCTTACTCCTTGATAAGGACGCAAGTGCCGAGAACCCTTTGGCTGTCCCCTTGCTCCTCACCCCTCCCTTTGAGTGCAACTGTGTGAGAATGTGGTGTCTTCCACCTCACAACCATGCAGTGATGTGTCTCAGGTTCAAAGTCAGTGTCCTGGGGCGAGTGGAGCAGGAGCAAAGAGCCCAGGTAGCAAAACAACCCAGAGCACACACCCCTGGACTTCCCATGCCTTTTGCAGGTACTCATGGGCTACATCCCATCAGTGAGTTTTCTGTCATGGGCAGCTGCATGCATACTAACTGACAGCATATACCTCAGGGCCAGGCACACAGAACCTGCATCTCTAGTTAGGAGGGAATAGACAAACCATAGTTCCTGTTCACAACATATCCATGGAGAAAGGCGCATCCTCACGGGCTGTCCCGGAGCTGTGGACTTGTTACTGCAAGAACATGACGGGTGATTCAGCCTGTGGGTAAATCAGGGCAAATCTGGGGTTGGGGGAGGCTTGTGCAAGCAGTAACACCAGCACTGGGCCCTGAAGAATGAGAAGGTTTTGCACAAACACATTAGGAGAGGGAACAACAAAGGGAAGCCCCATGAGCAAAGATATTAAACTGTGTGGCTTGTGGGGCAAGAGCCTGGTGTACAGGGTAAGAAGGGCATGGGTAAGGATGAGGCGGAAAAGAGCCTGACAGAGAAGCCACTGAGTGTTGCAGACTCAGGTTCTCTTCTGACAGCAAGGGGAGAGTTTCTATTTGTTCTGGTGAGTGGAGGAATGACATTAGCCATGGGTCAAAACTCCAGCCGCCATATAAACAGCTGAGTAGAAAATAGCAAAGCTTAGAAGTTGGTATACCAGCAGGAAGGCTACCCCAACACGCCAGGCCTGAGATGTCCACGGCAGGGAGGTGAAAGTCGCTGCGAAGAGCAGCGAGACTCCAGAGGCAAAACAGGCAGGGCTTGGTGACACGCGGCATGGGAAGCGAGGGTGGGACAAATGAGAAATGGCTCCAACTGTTCAGCACAGGTTCTCTGAGGATGGTGGAAAGCGTCACCAGGACAAGGAACATTCTTGCGGCAATCAGCAGTAGACATGCTGAGGTGGGAGGCTTGGTGGTCGCCCAGTAGGTAGGAACAGCTGAAGTCATGGAACTGGTGATGTGTCCAGGAAGAGGCTTAGGAACACTGGACGTAGACTCCCAGGGCATGTCAGCAGCTGGTGGTGGGCAGACAAGAGGCCAGGGAAGAGCCTGGCATAGAGTTGTCAGAGAGGTAGGAGAGTTCACATAGACAGAGCAATCAAAGTGGAGAGCCGAGCAAGGAGGTAGACAGTGAACAGAAATGAGAACATGGATGCAATAAGGACGAACTGCCAAAAAGTGTCTAGCCGTGCACGATCATTCGTAAACGAATGCTCGTAGCAGCCCGACTGACTCAAAATAGACAAAAGGTAGAAACAACCCAAATGCCCACTAATGCATGGATAAAAATGCGGTGGTTCATACAATGGAATAGTATCTGGCAACAAAAGGAATGCCGTTTTGACATGTGCTGCAGCATGCATGAGTCATGAAAACATGATGCTAAGTGAAAGAAGCCAGATAGAATAGGCTACATAGTGTAGGATTCCATTTATATGAAATGTCCAGAATAGGCAAATCCATAGAGAAAGAAAGTAGATTAGAGACTGTCTAGAGCTGGGGGGAGATGGGGAGTGATCGCTGATGGGTACAACAGGGTTTGCTTTAGGGTAATGAATATGTTCAAAAATTGGTTGTACTGATGGTTGGACGACTTTGTGACTATACTAAAACCCAATGAATTGTAAACTTTAATTAGATGACTTATACGAGGTGGGAGCCACAAAATGGAATTTGTTTATTAAAAATTGTAAATTTAAGCCGGGTTCGGTGGCTCAGCCTGTAATCCCGCGCCTTTGGGAGGCTGAGGTGAGTGGATTGCCTGAGCCCACGGGTTCCTGGGCAGTGAGACCTCATCTCTACAATAAATCAAAAAATCAGCTGGGCATGGTAGCGCATGCCTGTAATTCTGGCTACTCGGAAGGCTGAGGCGTAAGGATCGCCGGAGCCCAGCAGGTCGAGGCTGCAGTGGTTGGGAGCGGCCACTGCACTCCAGTCTGGGCGACGGAGTGAGACTCCAACTCAAAAAAAAAAAAAAATGTAAATTTATTCTTACATGTTTGAACTTCAGTCACCTTCAAAGTACTCTCTGTTTGATGCAATACACCTACTGAGATGCTTTTTTCACTACTCAAAACAGTTTTTGAACTGGTCAATTTTGATGACTTTTGAGTGTTTTTGCTGTTTTTTGTTTCATCTTTTCCACATTGGCAAAATATTTCCCTTTGAGGATGTTTTTCATTCAGCGAAACAAACAAAAGAAGTTGCTTGGAGCGAGAATAGGTGAATAGGGAGGGTGGGACATGAAGGTCATGCAGTTTTTGGTCAAAAACTACTGAACACTCAGTGTGGTGTGGGCTGGTGCATTGTCATGGTAGAAGAACCAGTCACCTGTTTGTCACAACTCAGGACATTGCTTCTGCAAATCGTGGCACATCTGTCTCAAATCTTCCAGATAAAACTTTTGGTTGGCCATTTGATCTGGAGGAACAAATTCTAAGTATACTACAAGGGGACTACCCTCCAAAGATAATTCCAGTTTTTTGGAGGGTCCCCCCTCGAATAATATGTCATTAAATCACTATAAAGCCATTATGGGCAGGGCATGGTGGCTCACACCTATAATCCCAGCATTTTGGGAGGCCAAGTTGGGACAATCACTTAAGGTCAAGAGTTTAAGATCAGCCTGGGCAACACAAAATAAAAAATAAAATAATTAGCCAGATGTGGTGGCACACATCTATAATCCCATCTACTCCAGAAGCTAAGGCAGGAACATCACTTGAGCCCAGAAGATCAAGGCTGCAATAAGCTATGAACACCACTGCACTCCAGCCTGGGTGACAGAGTGAGAAAACTGTCTCTAAAGAAAAAAAAAAAGTTGTTATAGAAAAAAAAAGTTTAGCAACAAAGAAAAGGAAACAAGATGGTAGCTTAAGGTGGTGGTTCTCAAACATAAGTGTACCCAGAAGGCTTGTTAAAGTCAGGCTCCAGCACTAGAAATTCTAATTCAGTTGGTGGGATTAGAGACTGATAATGCATTTCTACACATTCCTGGATGCTACTGACAATAAGGCTTATCTGGGAACCACACATTAGAACCAGTGAAACCATGAAAGTGATGGTATTCACCTGCTGCTGTTGTTTGAAATTGAGATATAATTGGCTTACCCTTTTAAAATATATAATTCAGGAGCTTTCAGCACACTCATATGTTGTGAAACCAACACCACTATCTAACTCCAGAATATCTTTATCTCTCCAAAAAAGAAACCCTGTAGCTATTGGCAGTCACTCCCCATTTCATGCCCTCATATCCCCAGCCCCCAACAACCAGAAATTCACTTTTTCTCCATAGATTTGCCTTTTCTAGACATTTCATATAAATAGATCATACACAACGTGGACTTTTGTGTTTGGTTTCTTTCATTTAGCATCATGTTTTCAAGGTTGTCATATCATAGCATGTTTCAGTACTTCATTCCTTTTCATGGCTGAATAACATTCCATTATATGGATCCACATTTTGTTTACTCATCAGTTGATGGACTTGTGGGCTGTTCCCACTTTTGGGCTACTATGAATCATGCTGCTATAAATATTTTTACTTAGACTTTTGTGTGGACATGTTTTCAGCTCCCTTGAATATATCCAGGAATGTACTGCTGGATCATAGGGAAACAGTTTAACTTTCTTATGAACTGCCAAGCTGTTTTCTACAAAACTGCACCATTTTCCTCCAATTTATGAGGGTTCCAATTTTTCCATACCCTCTGTACTAATTGTTATTATCTTTTCAACTATAGCCATCCTTGTGGGAATGAAGTGGTACCTCACTGTGGTTTTGATATGTATTTCCTTAATGACTAATGATTTTTGGAGCATTTTGTATGTGCTGATTGACCATTGGTATATCTTCTCTAAAAATATATATTCAAAATCTTTGCCTAATTTTTAATCAGCTTGCTTGTTATTATTGAAGTCTAAGAGATTTTCATATATTCTAGGTACTAGACCCTGATCAGATATGATTTGCCAATATTGTCTCTTCTGTGGGTTGCCTTTTCACTTTTTTTTGAGATGGAATCTCATTCTGTCACCCAGGCTGGAGTGCAGTGGCATCCTCACAGTCATTGCAGTCTCAACTCACTGGACTCAGGTGATTCTTCCACCTCAGCCTTCCAAGTAGCTGGAACTACAGGTACGTGCCACCACACCCAGCTAATTTTTTTATTTATTGTAGAGATGAGTTCTTGCCATGTTGTGCCGGCTGGTCTTGAACCCCTGAGCTCAGGCAATCCTCTAGCCTCCACCTCCCAAAGTGTTGAGTTTACAGGCACAAGTCACCACACTCGACTCTTTTTACTTTCGTGATAGTCTCCTGTCTTAGTCAGTTTTGTGCTGCTATAACAAAATATCACAAACTGGGAAAATGTATAAAGAACATAAATTGGCCAGGTGGGGTGGCTCAAGCCTGTATTCCCAGCACTTTGGGAGGCTGAGGTGAGGGGACTGCCTGAGCCCATGGGTTCAAGAACAGCCTGGGCACTTGGCAAGACCGCATGTCTAAAATAAATTAAAAAATTAGCTGGGCATGGTAGCACATTCCTTGTAGTTCTGGCTACTTGGAAGGCTGAGGCGGAAAGATCGCCTGAGCCCAGAAGGTCGATGCTGGGGTGGCTGTGAGTGTGCCACTACACTCCAGAGCCTGGGCTAGAGTGAGACTCCAACTCAAACAACAAAAACAAAACAAAACAAAAAAACACCAATTAATTGGCTTAAAGGTCTAGAGTCTGGGAACTCAAATTATCAAGGTGCCAGCATCTGGTGAGGGTTTTCTTGCTGCATCATAACATGGCAGAAGGCATCATATAGTGGAAGTGTGGAGGGGCAAAGAGAGAAGAAAGAGAAAGCAACAAGGGCGAACTCACTACCACAACAAACCCACTCTTGAGATAACAAGCCCACTCCTGCAATAATGGCATTAGTCCATTCATGACCTAAACATCTCTTAAAGGTCCTACCTCTTAAATACTGCTATGATGGCAATTACATTTCAACATAAGTTTTGGAAGGAACAAACATTCGAACCATAGCATTCTGCCTCTGGTTCCCCCAAACTCATGTCCACGACTTTGTTGGGCTCTGCTCATGCAAGCAGCTCTCACAGGTTGGTGTTTCATGCCTACAATTCTCCTAGGCTGGGGCTGTACGTGGGTAGTTCTGCAGTTCTGGTATCTTGAGGGTGGCCCACACCCACAGCTCTGCTACGCATTACCCTAGCAGGGACTGTCTGCAGTGGCTCTGCCCCGTGCCAAGCTTCATCCTGGGCCCTGAGGCTCTCTACAGCATCTTTTGAAATCTAGGTGGAGGCCGCAATGTGCTTGTGCACTCCGCACATCTGCAGAGTTAGCACCACGTGGATGCTGCCAATGTGTATTACTTGCACCCTCTGGAGCATGCCCCAGCCATAAAAGGTGCCCCAGCCCATCCCCTGAAGCCATTCTGCCCCCCAATGGTCACAATGGCTTGTGATAGGAGGGACAGCCTCGAAGACCCCCAAAATGCCATTGGGGTCATTCTCCCATTGTCTTGATGAATAGCATCTGGCTTCCTTCTAGTCCTACTGAGCTCTTTAGCAAAGGGTTGCTTGGCTGCACCCTTGCACACTTTTTCTAAAACTCCTGGCCTCAAGTGATCCTCTCATCTTGACCTCCCAAAGTGCTGAGATTACATACCCAGTTGCTTTTATTCTTTTTTGTTCTTTGCATGACTTTTCCAAATCTTACATTCTACTTGCCTATTTCTTTATTTTTGAGTCAGGGTCTCACTCCATCAACCAAGCTGGAGGGCAGTGGCAATGGTCATAGCTCACCACAATCTCAACCTTCTGGGCTCAGGTGATTCTCCTGCTTCAACTTATCAAGTGTCTGGGGCTACAGGCACATACCACCAAGCCTAGCTAATTTTTTGATTTTTGTAGACAAGGTCTTGCTATGTTGCCAAGTTGGTCTCAAACCCCTGGCTCAAGTCATCCTCTCGCTTCAGCTTCCCAAAGTGCTGGGATTACAGGCATAAAACACTATGTCTGGCCTGCTTCCCTTTTGATTATAAATTCTGTCTTTAAATCATTTCTTTCTTCTATCATTTTACTATATGCAGTTAAAAGAAGCCACACAGCACCCTGAGTGCTTTCCTGCCTAAATATTTCTTCTGCCAGATAACTTGGCTTATTGTTTTTAAGTTCTGCCTTCCATAACATCGTTGGGCATGAACATAATTCTCCCAAGTTCTGTGCCACTTTATAAGGTCAGGGAGGAAATGTAATTTCTCCTCATAAGTTCATAGTTGGGACAGATCCCAATAACAAAACAGATTAACAAGAGAAAGACTAGAAATGTCATTAAAGTATTGCACCACACATCACACATTAAAAAACCTCAGTGAAAGGTAACTCAAAGCTTAGGACTCTGACTTATAAGTTTGTAGATAAATGTCAAGGAAAAGAAAAGCAGCTTTAGAGTTCCAAAGGCAGGAAACTGTAGGAAGAAAATATATGAGAGGAAGCTGATGGAGAAGAGTTTGCAGGTTCCTCTGGTTCTACCTTCACGCTGTAAGAGTCGTATCCAGGAAGCATTCTGGATTTACATTCTGTCTTTAGTCAGAAAAGCAGAGGATAGGAGAGCTTTTCCTTTGGTTTCTGCTTAATTACCTTTAGCTCAAGCGCAATTTTTATGCCAAGGAGAAATATTTTGGGGTGACATATTCTGGTTTACTTCAATAACAAGGATGGTCCTTAGTCCAGTTTCCAATACCATGTCCTTCATTTCTGCTCAAGACTTTATCAAAATGGCCTTTACCATCTATATTTTTTCTAACATTCTGGTCACAACCATTTAAGTAATCTCTAAGAAGTTCTAGACTTTCCTTCCAGTTCTTTTCTTCTTCCGAGCCCTGGCCAGAATTATCCTTAACCTTCCTCAATTCATGGCAATACAAGCTTTTTTAAATCTTGTTCCTCCAAATTATTCCGGGCTGTACCCATAATCCAGCTCCAAATCTACTTCCATATTTTCATTTTTTAAAATTAATTTTTTTAACTTTAAATATGTGGGGTACAATTCAGGGTTAGGTATTCAAATGTTTATTATGCAGGTACCCTTGTTGATGAGGGGTGCCCCCACTTCCCTGGAAGTTTCCCACTACTGCCAATCCCGCCCCGCCCTCCCCTGGCAGTTTTCCACTACTTCCAATCCCTTTCTTATAGAATTACAATAGTTCAAGGTCCGCTTATGAGTGGGAACATGTGATATTTGGTTCTTTGTTTCTGTGATAGATCACTCAGTATTATAGCCTGTAAGTCATCCAAGTTGCTGCACAGTTCATAATTTTGTCCTTCCTTATGGTTGCATAACTACTTCCACATTTTCAGTGTTTCAGCAACAGCCCCACCTCTCAGTATCAATTTTTGTCTTAGTCTGTTTTGTGCTGCTATGACAGAGTATCACAGACTGGTATTCTAGTATTTATAACAAACAAACTTACTGGCTCACAGGTCTGGAGGCTGGGAAGTCCAAAATCAAGGTGCTGCATTTTCACAAGCCTTCTTGTTGCTATAATGTGATGGAAGAAGGCAAAGAAAAGGCAAAAGAGAGTGCCCCTTAATACTGTTACAGTGGCAACTAAATTTCAACATGAATTTTGGAGGGGACAAATATCTAAACCAAAGCAGTATTCTTTTTTTTTTTTTTGAGTTGGAGTCTCATTCTGTTGCCCATGCTGGAGTGCAGTGGCACGCTCAGTCACCACAGCCTCGACCTGCTTTGCTTAGGCAATCCTTCTGCCTCAGCCTTCCAAATAGCTGGAACTGCAAGCGTGCACTATCATTCCCAGCTTATTTTTTTGATTTGTTGTAGAATGAGGTCTCACCAAGTTGCCCAGGCTGGTCTTAAAGCCCCAGGCTCAAGCAATCCCCTCGACTCGGCCTCCCAATGTGCTGGGATTACAGGCTGAGCCACCATGTCCGGCCAACAGTATTCTTTAAAGCACATAAATGTTTCATCTTGATAAAGTCTAATTTATCTTTTTTGAGTTAATTTTTGTTGATGGTGTGAGGTAGGGGGTCCGACTTCATTATTTTGCATGTGAATATTCAGTGTCCCAATACCATTTGTTGAAAAAACAATTCTTTCCCCTGCTGAATTATCTTAGCACCCTTGTCTAAAATCAATTGTCCATAAATATATGAGTTAATTTTTGGACTCTCTCTCTAGTCCATTAATCTATATGTCTATCTTTATACTAGTACCACACAGTCTTGATTACGGTGAGTTTTGAAATTCTTCCAATTCATGCATATAAGATCTTTACATTAGGTCTGCTTTAATTCATCTCAGTGATCTTTTGTCGTTTTCAACATACAAGTCTTGCATTCTCAAAAAATTTATTGCTATTTTTGATGCCATTATAAATGGAATTGTAAGCCAGGCTCGGTGGCTCAGCCTGTAATCCCAGCACTTTGGGAGGCTGAGGTGAGTGGATTGCCTCAGCCCGCGGGTTCGAGACCCATCTGGGCAACTTGGCAAGACCTCATCTCTACAATAAAATCAAAAAATTAGCTGGGTGTGGTAGTGCGCGCCTGTAGTTCCAGCCACTTGGAAGGCTGAGGTGGAAGGATCGCTGGAGCCCAAAAGGTTGAAGCTGCGGTGGCCGGGAGCGTGCCACTGCACTCCAGTCTGGGCGACAGAGTGAGATTCCAACTCAAAATAAATAAATAAATAAATGAAATTATCTTCTTAAATTCTTTCCTGGGTTGTTCATTGTTAGTGTATTGGAAACAATTGATTTTTATACATTGATCTTGTATCTTGCACACTTGCTGAATTCATTTATTAGCTCTATTGGTCTTTTTTTGTAGATTCCTTAGGATTTCTATATGTAAGATCCCATCATCTGCAAATAAATATAATTTTACTTCTTCTTTTCTTATTTGGATGCCTTTTACTTATTTTTCTTGCCTAATTTCCCCGACTAAAACCTCCTGTACGATGTTGAATAGAAGTGGCAAGAGTGAACACCTTTGTTTTGTTCCTGAGCTTAGGGAGTTGTTTTTTAAAATGAGACTTGGGCATTTTTGTGGTTTGAGGGAAATAAATTAGTGGCAAAGGAGATTAAGGATATGCACAAGAAAGGATAATACGGAGAAAGTTCCAGGGGAGGCAAGCAGAAAGGAGGTCACTTATTCCAGAGATGGGCGGAAACAAACAAAAATATAATCCAGGTAAGACTGGCATTAAAAGGGAGGGCAGCTGTCCTTCACCTTTAACAGTTTGTCTCTTCCCAGGAAAGAGGAGCGGTCAACTGGAAAATGATCAAGGTAGGCTGGGGGTTTGAGGCAAGAAGCAAAGATTCAAAGTAACTGCTGTTATTTGGAAAAGATTGCCCAACAGAAGGGGACCCAGACAGGGCTTTTCTGTCTCCCTCTGCTCTGTAATGCTTCACTGACTGTCTTCTCATGCTTTTGAGGTCTATCCTACTACGACTCTTTCCTATCTGTTTCCTGGCATTATGCACTCATAGCTGGAAACTGAAATACTAAAAATATATTAATTTGACTGAAGGTGCATTTCCTTATCTTAATTTACAGTTAGGCGTTTCACATGTTCTTCTTTAAAGAAAAAATAAGAGGCAAAGACTAAGGCAATTGTCTTTTCTTGCTATGTACTCATCAGTAGAAGACAGAACCCTTCTCTCATTTCCACGTTATAGCCCTACAGAACTCAAGATGAGAAATTAAAGTGACATATCTTCCTGCACAAGCATATCTGATAAGCAACCCATCCCTACTTCTAAGGTCTAACCCGTGGTATGATAGATGCCACCGACAACAAAGATGGCTTGGACAGATTTGGAGTTTATTTGCTGCAGTTCCTTGGCGCTAGTTTACAAGGCAAAACAAACAAAAACAATTAGAATAATAATTATAATTTTTTAAAAACCCTGTCAACAACTTTCAATCATTTCTTTATATTTTGTATTTGACAAAACTTTTTTTAAACAAATACAAAATAATCTAAAAGGAGAAAAACTATACATGGATTATTTACATCTCTGATAAATAGACTAATACTGATCCAGGTGCCTCTCTGTCTAGGAAATACTTATGAAAACCAATGCAGAGGCCAGGCCAGCTGGGAAGGTTCCCGCACTGTCCTGACCAACCCGACCTTGGCTGGCACTGCTCTGGTTCTCCCGCCCAAAAGGTTCAGGTTTCCAGCCTGGACCCACTTCTGTCACCTTCACAAGTTCTGGCATAAAAGCGCCTGAAGCCACTTCAGATAGGACTGACATAAAGGGGGGTGCCAGAACGTCCCCCATTTCTCCCACCACTCCTCTTGCAAATGCTATTTCCAGAGATGCTAGCCAACCCTAAAGAGATAAGAGGAGCCGTGGCAACATGGCCCTGTGGAAACACACGGCATCTCTGCCTGCCTCCTCGAGACAGCACCCTGAACCACCCTGTCCAGGGCCACATGGAGGGGCATGCCAAGGCGGCTGGTCAGCCACCTGCTCTGCCCGGACTGGCACGCTAGTCCTAGCTGAGTGGCAGGAGCTGCCCTTGAGAGTCCCTGAGAGAACGGCAGGAGAATGCTGCATTTCATGGCTCCCTTCACACCGTAAATTAGGAGGGGCAGGGCCAACTCACAGACATGCCTTGCGGGGGAAGAGATACAAGAGGCCGACCTGGTCACCCTCTCTCACTCCACTGAACCCCGATAAGCAGATATAAAGGCCCATTTTCCCCTAAAGTGGGCCTACCACAAAGGGCCAGTTAGGGACAGTTTTGAGGCAGAAAAAGCTGAAGCCCTAAGGGGATCAGGTAAGATCTACTCCTTCCTCTAGAACGAGGATTAGAGTTTTGGGGGAAAAGGAAGAAAACCCAAATATGAAACAGTTAGGTCATCCCAGAACCTCTGTCAGGATAACCTTCCTCACAGTTTTGGTTATTAGGTATTTAGCTCAAGGAAAATGCTGACTTTCTACGTTAAAGTCCAACAAGAACTTGGATTCTGAAGGAGGAAAACAATGTAAGTGTCCAGTCAGTTCTCTCCTCTCCTGGGTGCTCCGCAGGCACTTGGGATGGAAAAGCATCTGCTGAAGCTGCTTAACTGTGTGCTGCTGGTGGCTCTGCCCCAGGCCAGGGCAAGCATAGTATGACTGCAATGTCCAAGGCCTTGCCATGCCTGCTGTGCCCTCTGCCTTGCTGTGCCCTGTGTTCTCTTCTTCACCCTTCTCTCTTGCCCAGGCAAGCACCAGGCAGCGAGCTCTCACCAGGTCCCAGAGTATAGAAGAGGCAGGCCTGGCCTTGCCCTGGGCCCAGGTTGACACCTGTAGCAGCAGCCTAGGGAGAAGTTCCCCAAACCAAACAGGGCAGAATGCACCTAAACAGCACTATGGTTCTCTTAAAAAAAAATAGATCTTTATAGTACGTGGCTTCTCTTCCTTTCCACCTTTTTTTGTAACATATAATAATATATCAATACATGTATTTATGGTGCAGGGATTGAAGGCTTCTTCACAGGAAAACAACCAAGAGGTAAAAAGTCGGCTCTGAGCTCTGCCATTAGACCCGCTGAGTGGAAAGACTTGCCAGAAGGCTGCTTTGCTGATAGGAGCTCTGCTCTGCTAAGAGAGAAAGACTCAGGAACCCATGCTGCTCAGGCGGCAGGTCCCCATTTCCCTGGTGATAACTGCCCACTCTTCTCCCACTTAAAAGAAATAGCAAAAGCTGAAGCTGGTCTCTAGGAATTCAGGGCAGGGCCTGGCAGAGAGGACGCTTTGCTGAGCAGCAACCCTGTCTGTGGAGGCACAGGACAAAGAGCCAGAGCTCCACAAGCCTTGCAGACCAATACCCTCAGTTGCACACTCAGTGTCTTTTCGTGGAGGAGACCTTCTTTTTCCGTGCTGCGAGCATCTCGTAGAAAGGGTCCCTGCTGATGGCTGCTCTGGAGCAAAGAAAAGGGAGAAAACAGAGAGATGTGAGGGACAGGATCAGAAGAGAAACAGACCTGGATGGGGTCTCTCAGGGCCCCATAAGCCCCAGAACCCCGGTCCCACCTGATTGTCAACATTAAAGTCAAGTTGGTGTTGTCAACTCTATGCCCACACATGGCTTAAGGTGACATGCTTCAAAAGAGACACAGGAAAAGGTGACAAGAATTTGGGTTTTTTGTTTCTTGCCTATTTCAACCTAATAACCAATTTACATTTAGGAACAGAATCATGATACTTTCTTATAACTGTATTCTAATTCAAAGGAAATAAAAACATAGTGCTTTAGTTTCCATGATGACCTCAAGGTTTTCTGTGTAGCATTTGAGTGCCACATAATCAAGCATGTGACTCGGCAAAAGTCTGGCATGTGGTATGTTTGACAGCCATCATGGCCTGTGCCATGGACTTCTGAAGCACCCCCCACATAAGCACCAATTCAATAACGAAGACTCTGTAACTTAGCAGTCAAGGCTGCCCAGCATGGTGCAGCCGGGGATACTGTAGATAGACAGGCTGGGTGGGTGGATCTCCAGTACAGCAGGAGGGAGCTTAAGCTTACCCCTGTGTTAGGGCAGCAGAGGCAGCAGCACAGAATAGTGCCACAGGCTGGAGGGGTGAAACTGCAATGTCAGGACTTTCTTTATGCCTGTCATTCTCAACTTTCAAGCAAGTTATGATACAAAAGTCTTACAGCTTGATTTACTTTTCCAGAGAAGCAATATTCTAAGTGAGGATGTGTTCTGGAGCTCACTCACAAGCCTCATGACCATAGGCACTATGCTTACACCAACTGAAAGATGGTGGCAGGAGCTGCTATGGCTTTTGTGCACTGACCGGGAACCTACCCACCAGAGATGATATTTCCATGACAAAATGTTTCCAAAGCTCCTCATGCAGTACTAGGAACTCAATAGTACTAGGAATATGTCCTGATGGGACCAAACCATGAAGGGGTCTGTTCACCCAAAGTGGTTTCATAAGGGAATCTGACCAGTCAAAACATCTGCTTTCATTTTTTTTTTTTTTTGAGTTGGAGTCTCACTCCATCACCCAGGCTAGAGTGCAGTGGCACACTCATGGCTACCCCAGCCTTGACCTACTGGGCTCCGGCGATCCTTCTGCCTCAGCCTTCCAAGTAGCCAGAACTACAGGTGTGCGCGCTACCACGCCCAGGTGTTTTTTTTGTTTTTTTTTTAATGTTTTGATTTACTGTAGAGACAAGGTCTCACTAAGTTGCCTGGGCTAGTCTCGAACCCGCAGGCTCAGGCAATCCAGTCGCCTTGACCTCTCAAAGTGCTGGGATTACAAGCTGAGCCACTGAGCCTGGCCTGCTTTCATTTTTAAGGGTGTTGGAGTGAATTCCCCCTTGGCTTTAAGGGTGGGTCAGCCCCCTTCAGGTGAGCTGTATGTTCCTGCATAGAAGTGCTGTTGATGCTTCCAGCATGTTCAGATGGATTGTGTTGGGAGATAGAGAAGATAGCTGGGCTGCAGTCAGACACCCATGCTCCAGTCCCAACTCCGGCACTTGCTGTGTGTTACTCCTCAACAACTCTCATATCCTGGGAACTGGAGACGCCCTTGTCTCACTGAGTTCTTGGGAGTTGAGACGAGATTCTCTTTACAAAGTGCACATCTCAATGCTGGCAGGTATAAGCTTTCAACAGCAGCCACTGTTACTGTTAGCCTTGGGGTTACTCCTCAACTCCTGGTGCGAGCATAACGGAAGTCTTGGCATAGTAGAATAGACTTTGATTCTACTGAACCACATGCTAAGACAACTCATGTGGTAGTGGCACTAGAACTTTGGTTGCTCCTAAGAAGAGCAGCTAATGAGAAAAAAAAATGTGTCCTGCACTTGACCTTCTACAAAACCTTTCTGTCAATATTGGTGAAGAAGCATCCACCAAATAAGAACCTTCCTCCTGCTTCTTATGTCTCCACTGGGAGAGTGTCTAGAAGCAAGGATACCTGTGGCTGAGCACTGCACAGTGGTATGAGTGCAGCTTCTTGAGTCACACTGCCTGGGTTTGAAAATCAGCACCACCACCATACAGTTTTAAACAATTTACTTAACCTTGCTGTGCCTCAGATCCCTCATCTGTGAAATGAGGACAGTCATCCTAACAGTGAGATCATGCCTGCAGGGTATGAGAGTGTAAATCCTGCAGCTGAGGCACAGCCAGCTCTGGGACAGGCCAGAGGAACAGAGGGCTAGACATGCACTTTCAAGGATTGAATGATTCTAAATGTGACTTTAAAGAATGCTTAGTTTTTCTGACCACAGAAGTAAAAACTACATGAAAGAAAAAATGTACAAAATCAGACAAAGCTTTTTTGAAAGAACCCCATGAGGGAAGGGGAGAAAGTTCACAAACCAGCATACCTCAAAGCATGCTGGAAGGCTGTAATGGGTGAGGCAAGGTAGTGGTCATGCTGAGAGACACAATAGATCAACAGGAGTTCATCAGAGCAGACAGTGGAATTTGGTGCAAACTAAAGCATATATCAACCCAGTAAGGAGAAAATGAAGTAATCAGTAAATGGCTTTAAGACAATCAGCTATTTGTTCGTGAGAACAAAATTACAACCCTTAATTCAAATCATATACAAAAAAGAATTTCATAATGACTGAAGAGTTAAATAAATACTTTTGAAAACATACATTAAGCCGGGCTCAGTGGCTCAGCCTGTAATCCCGCACTTCGGGAGGCTGAGGTGAGTGGATTGCCTGAGCCCGTGGGTTCAAGACCTGCCTGGGCAACTTGGCGAGACCTCATCTCTACAATAAATCAAAAAATTAGCTGGGTGTAGTAGCGTGTGCCTGTAGTTCCAGCTACTTGGAAGGCTGAGGCGGAAAGATCGCCGGAACCCAGTAGGTCGAGGCTGCGGTGGCTAGGAGCGTACCACTGCACTCCAGTCAGGGCGATAGAGTAAGACTCCAACTCAAAAAAAAAAAAAAAAGAAAACATACATTTAAAAAAAGGATACAGGATACACAGATGACATCTACTGCCTGGCCACAGGTCCCCCACAGCATGCTGTCTTCTTCCCCAGGCAACAGGGCAGACGTCATTACTGGTAAGAAACTCTGACAATACTGCAGTGGAGAGTTGGACTGGTCCCTGCCCAGGGCGACATTTCCTATAATAGCTGCCACTCTGGGGAAAGTGCTGAATTCCAAGTAGTGTGCTGGTATGCCTGCTGCACAATCTCATTTAATCCTCAAAACAGCTCTGCAAGTTAGAAATTACCTCCACTATATACAGAATGAGTAGGTCACCTGCCCTACCAGGCAATGTGCCCAGAAACACAGAGTGAGGACACAGCACAGGGTAACCTGGCGCCAAATTCACACTCTCCCCAAACGTTTCTTGTCTACTTCCATTGCACAAATTTTCAAAGATTACTTTTGTGAGAATAAATCCTCTGCTCCTTCCTCCATCATTTCCATTTTCAGTCATTTATTTAGTATTTAACCTTAGCCAAAAGGCTATATTCATTTGAATGGGAATACTAAAACAATAACAACAACAAAAGACTAGAGAATATGCAACTCCCTTAGGAGGGAGGTTGTAGCTGGAGTGAAAGAAAGCCCATGATGCAGGACACCAAGAGGACTGACAGGGCCTCAGATCATCTGTGGGCACAGACACCATATTTTCCAGGTAAAGTCACCAGGAAGCTAGGGAAAACAGCTGGGTAAATTCTGATAGAAGTACCCAGGAGGGAGATCAAGGATATGCTCTCAAGAGAAAGGATCACTGAAACAATGCAAAATCAGGGCTCAGTGGCTCAGCCTGTAATCCCACGTCTTTGGGAGGCTGAGGTGAGTGGATTGCCTGAGCCCGCCAGTTCGAGACCCGCCTGGACAACTTGGCAAGACCTCATCTCTACAATAAATCAAAAATTAGCTGGGCATAGTAGTGCGCGCCTGTAGTTCCAGCTACTTGGAAGGCTGAGGCGGAAGGATCACTGGAGCCCAGCAGGTCGAGGCTGCGGTGGCCAGGAGTGGCCACCGTACTCCAGTCTGGGTGACAGAGAGAGACTCCAACTCAAAAAAAACAACAAAAAAAACCAAAGTCAGAATGCTTAACACCAATCCACGTGGGGAGTGAATGGAAGATCAGGCTTCATACAAGTCCCAGGGAAGAATGTTAAGGAAGAGAAGCCAATTAGCTTCAGAAAACTGTTTCTTCAGATACTTGCCACATCAGGACAGCCCTATTCCTATAATAAACCTTACACTGTGTAACTTGATAAAGCAGACAGAGCTGAGAACTAGGAGTCACAGGTCTGGATTTATAGCTCCATTTTTCAGTTTCTCACTGCACAGCAGTGCGTGGTGAGGGCTGTTTTGTGACTTTGGATCACTGCCATGTGACTTCCAGCAAATCTCTTAACTTCTATAGGCCTCAGCATTCTCATCTATAAATGGGAAAATGGTGTCTCATAGGATTAACAAATTATAAAGCACGATTACTATCTCTACTGAGCTGTCACCATGAAAATGAGATCTGCTTCCTAAAACACGAAAAGATCAGTTCAGCAGATGGCATCTGTGCCTCTAAGCTTGCTCACCTGTTATCACCTTGGGTCTATAGGGGCACTTGGGGAGCCGAGATGGGAAGTGCTCTCTTAAAAGTGTGCTAATGGCTTATGATTCAAACGCCACCTGAAAAATAATATGTGAACCACAACCAAACTATTTCCTAAGGGTTTAATGCTTGGAGCACAGAAGAGGCATGGACAGCATATTTAGCAGCTGTGACCATAAATATCTGTGTAGTGAGGGTCATCGTTAGGTGCATCAGCTCTCCTGTTTTTCAGATGCCACTTACTTAATGCACTTAATCCAGTCCTCCTTCTCCTCGGGTGTTGGAGCTGAAATCCGGTATACAGTGTGGTTCCCCTCCACCACACGCCCGTCAGCCTCAGTTTTGCAGGCCTTGATTACTTGGTCTTTATTGTCAGGAATATAAAGCTCAAAGCAGTTCTGAGAATCAAAATAGAGAGGGAGTTAGTAGCACAAAGGTCTTAGGAAGCTGCTGACCAAGAAAAATGTTCATTTATTTCCCAAAAGACTATATTCTGACCATCATAAAATAAAAGCAATATATATTTTCCTGTGGAAAAGAGGAGCCTAGAAGTGGAATTCTGGAGAATGTAAACTGCATATAATAGGACTTACTAGCAAAGATATTAACCAGATATATGTTAGCTCTACTCCTATATATGTAAAATATGGAGGAAACTGCATGTTATTTAATGCTTTTTAAAGCCAAGCCAGTAATAACATGATAGTCCAAAACAAAGGAAAAATATTTATAAGGTGTCCCAAGGTTAGAAAATCCTGAGTACTTGCTGCTGCCATTTAAGGCGATTCCTATACCTCATGAGATATTTAGTAAGTGATACTAAAGAAAATGAAAAGAACAAAAAAGAGGTTATTTAGTCTCATCTTTGGCTTGAACACTAAAGATTTTTAAAATTAGGTTAAATTAAAGATATGACAGCATTTTAAAATGTTTTGTGTGTTTTAAAAAAAACTTTAAAATTCATTCTCTTCCAAAGAACTTGACCTATACTCTTGTTCCCCTCAAAATATCTTAGCAAAAATACTCACTGGTTTTTTGGAGTCTTCCACTTCCCGGATACTCAGATTCTCCAAAGGGATAATTCCACGAGGCTCCTTATCCTACGGAACAGTTGAAGAGAGGAAGACTTCACCACCCAGTTTTGGACACATACATTGTTAATTCCTCCCCAGCAACTCATTCTAACTCTTCTGCCTTCTCCCAGGACATGGTCTTCATATATCATCTCGAGGGACCACCCTTTATGTTCTAAAACAAAAATAAGACCAAGAAGTATCTGGGCAATGTCAATATAATACATATGAATCCCTACAGCCAAAAGTCCTTTGCAAGTAGAGAGCCCAGGAGATTCAACAGACACCTTGAAAGGATATCTGACAATGACCCGTGGCCCTCAAGTAGGGAATGCATAAGCTCCTTTCCCCTAGAAAGGACCTTTTCCTTTCCCTTGCTTCTTTGCCTGGCTCTTCTACTCATCTTCTAAGCCTCAGTTCTGGGGTCAGCAAGTCCATGAAGCCTTTCCTAGGTGCCCTAGTGGCCCTGCTCCGCACCCCCAACTCCTGGGCCTGTAGCTGTGGTGTAGACCATTAGTACTTGTTGTCTGTGCCCATCACCCCCACCATCAGACTGTACGATCATCAGAGATACTGCCTTCCTGACAACTCCACCTGGGTCTACAAAGGCACCTAAACTCATGTCCACAACATAACTAAGCACCCTGGTCTGCTCACTTCCTAGCTGGTCCTCTTGGGTGCATCCCATCTCACCAGCGAAGGCCGCTGCACTTGCATACACTTTCACCGCAAGTCTGACGGCAGCTTCATAGCCTCCTCCCTAATACTCTGACAATGAATGGCCAAGTCCTTTTAAGTCTTTATATTTGATCAGAGTTCCACATGTACATGTTAAAAAATCAGCCAGTAGGGCAACCCGCTTGGGTCCCCTCCCACTGAGCTTTTCTATCCTCTTAATAAATCCTGCTTTTAAAAAAATCAGCCAGTTCAACAACTTTTGTAAAAGCAAAAGGTAGCCATTTCCCTATCCTCAGTGGCAATTATTTTCAACTTCTTTAAGTCACTGTGTTTGGTATTTATCTCTGCACCTCACATACTCCTAAGACACCTTTTGAGTGTTCAATTTTAAATGTTATCTATAGAAGAATAGCTCCTTCTGTTACCCCAGCGTATCCACACTCCCCATCCTCCCAAAATAATTATCTAATAATTGGGTTAGATATTTTCACAGTGTTTTTATTAACACCACATCTCGGTCAGGCTCGGTGGCTCAGCCTGTAATCCCAGCACTTTGGGAGGCCAAGGTGAGTGAACTGCCTGAGTCTGCGGGTTCGAGACCAGCCCGGACAAACTGGCAAAACCTCATCTCTACAATAAAATTAAAAAATAGCCAGGCATGGTAGCATGTGTCTGTAGTTCCAGCTACTTGGAAGGCTGAGGCGGAAAGATCGCTGGAGCCCAGAAAGTCGACGCTGGGGTGGCCGTGAGTGTACGTGCCACCGCATTCCAGCCTGGGCAAAGGAGTGAGACTCCAACTCAAAAACAAAAACAAAAACAAAATACCACATCTCTTCAGATCTGTACTACATAGTAACTTTTACTTTTCTTTCCTGAAAAGTTTATTCCACTCCCCCCAACCAAAAATTACCTTTTATTGGGATGAGGGGAAGGAGGGAGCTGTTTCTTTTATTTCTTTTTCTATGACTTCACCACCAAAATCAATTTCAAATGGTTTACCAATTTTGCCAAAATCTCCCTGCTAATGCTAATTCATATCAGGCATTAGCATTAGCTATTAATTTTAATTTCTTGAAGAAATTCCTCCCGGAGTCTCTGAAACCTGTTCCATTCTGGACTAGTTGACTCAGTATCTGGTAAACTGCTTCATCTTTAAGTTCACCATTCTCCATTCTGGGGAGCTCTTCTTTCCTCGCTGCTACACAAGGTCTCCTATTTCCTACAGCCAAGGCACTTCCCATTTTTTCTTAACGTCCTCACTTTGGCAGGGTATACCCTCTCCATGAGCACCTTGAGAGAGGGTGTATGGGCGGTAACATTTTTGAGATCTTGCTTGGTTAAGAATGTTTCTACTCGACCCTCATGCTTCTGTCAGGCGGAGTGGTTATAACAGTCTAGGCTAGACAGGGTCCTCCTCCAGGATTGGGAAGCATGGCATTCCTGTCATCCTGTCCAAAGTTATTCTGATTGCTGATGCTTTGCATATGACTGCTGTTCTCTTTGTCATTCTTTTTTTTTTTAAATGTACGTCAATTTTTTAACAGTATTTCTTGACTCTCTTTGTTTTGAAATTATTCTTATAATTTTCACATCTTTACTCCTCCTATCTCCTGATTTTTTATTATTTCACTTTACATTGCCCAGGTTTATAACACCCACTCATGGTCTGTCCTGTAAGCCCAATTTCCAGTTATTTAGTATTAGTTCTATATTTAAGTACATTAAGGTAGTCATTCTATATTTAAGTACATTTTGGTATTGGTTCTATATTAACACATTAGCGGCTGGCAAACTTTTCATTTTCCTACTACTGAGAGCAGGCAGAAATTAAAAAAATCTGAAGTTGGTTGCCACAAACTCCTGTCATTAAGCATAAGTGAAATGGTCTTTTCTAAATTGTTACCCTTTTCACAATACAGTTGAAAGTTGCAGACACATCCAGCACTTGCCTCACACACTACTCTGACTAGATTTCTGTACTCTGAATTTTTAATCACATTATAAACCCGAAAAGACAGTCTGCCACGATGAGGTAAGTTCACATTGGCAACAAGGAACAGAATTTGGAATGATGTAAATTCATGTCAGCGGTTGTGAATGAGTTAAGTATATTTAAGTACGGGTTTCTATTTAAGTATATTTTAGTATTTGTTCTAAATTTAAGTATTAGTATTAGTTCTACATTTAAGTACCTTTTAGTATTAGTTCTATATTTAAGTGAGTGGCTCAATACTCTTATAATTCCTGGGGCTTTTCTTCTGATTCATTCTCCTTCTGGCTGGATTTACTGTCGAGCAGTTTTTGAAAGAAGGATATCAGGGTGCTACACTTCACATGTTTTCTTCTATGATAATGCTACTAGTTGTGCTTTACTTAAATGATAACAGCTGGATAAAGGATCTTGGGTTATTCTTATCATCAAAACTGTAAAGATCTTAATCCATTAATTTTTGGCACTAAAAGCTGCTGGAGATGATGTTCTTTTTCCAGCTGAATGAACAGAGACTTTGCTCCAAGTTCAATAGTATCAAGCAGCTAGGGCTAGCTCATGGGGCCAAACTTTCTATAAAAAAGTTTCCTGAAACACAGTGTGCTCTTCTAATTTGTAGACTCAAAGTTTTTTCTCCTTTGTCAGGAAAATAATTTAATAACACATCATATCTTTGATTGTGTATGAACCAATTATTCTGATATTGGGATCATCTTCTGTCTTTCACGTCTGTTAGTTTTTCTCTAGTAGTTTTAATACTTGTGTTTTCAAATACAATCTCTGTGATCAATTCAAGGCTTTCCTCTAAGACAATGATTACATTTTTAGCTAATATGTTCCATCCCTTAAAGTTTTAACTTATCTGTTAATAAACAAGTTATCGCTCTATAATTATATAGTTATAAATATATTTTTCTTCTCACTTGTTTTAAGACTACAACTTCTCTTTTCTGGCCTAGTTTGTTCTAGTAACTCTGTGAGTGACTCCCAGTTCTCCTCTCACTGAATCTCTGACCAGTTTGCATCCCTCTAACCACTCACCCTGACCTATGGTGGAGGACAGGATGCTTTGTATTCTAGCACTTTCAATAGTCTTATAGGAGAACAGTGAGAGGAAGGAGAGCTCATCTAAGGTACTCTCTGAGCTTAAATTTCTCTTTTAGATTGTGAATGTCCTAAATCAGGGTTTGCTCTTTTAGGGAATGGATATCATGCTCACAGAAGATCTTTCACAGACAGCTTTTCCAGTTGAATATACAGTTCTGGGCCTTTACCTACATCACACTAAGTGAACCCTGTTTTTTCACTTTTCCCATTTTACCAATTTCTACCTAGCAGCAGATTTTACTACTACTTGATCATAGAGGAGGGGAAAACATAACAATTCTCATTTATTTTGTTTCCTCCCAGAACTGAGGGCACCAGGGAGAAGTCTGGGTCTCATCAAATCCCAGGCTGCAGGCTAGCATCACTCTACTCTGCTCCCTGGACTGCTGCTTCTTCTCTTGCTGCCAATTGCTGAAGTTTATTGAATTAGTTTTGCCCCTTTCCTTGTCTGGCTGCTATTTTTCTCCACTTATTTGTACTAGCTTTTTGCTCTCTTTCTTAGGTAATTCTGTATGGAAGTTTCGATCTACCATCTTAAACCCTAACAACTCCCTCTCTGCATCTTAAGAAATGTATTCATTCCTATATTTCTACTGTCTGATAAAATGCTAGCACTTTGCCGAATTGAATCAAGGTGACACCACCATGGGCAGCATCATGAAGAACCACAAGACTCTAGAGTCTCATAGCATCACTACAGAACTCTCCAGTACTTAAGAGAATATCATTACATGCTGCATTTTAACCCAGAGAACAATGAAAAAATCCAGACAAGATGTTAAAAGACGTCATTAGTGTAGATATCATCAATAAAAAAGGGCAAAAGATGGGAAGAAGGATTGACAAAACAGAAAGAAATGTACTAAGTTATTCATAGTGGTACTTTGAGGGTGGGAATAGGAAGAATTCTTCTTTTTATTGTTTTGTATATTTGAAGTATTTTACTCTCATATGTACAAAGATTTTAATAACAGAAAAGCAAAGCCAGTGGCAGAATTTGTGTGGCATAGGTTTGCCCCATAACACACAGAATCCTGGCCAGAATTCCCTAAAAAATTACTTAATATCTCATAAACAGTACACCATCAGAATGAGTGACTCTAACTTACAGCCTTATGAAGCTCATTCCCTATGTGAGAAGTTACATTTGTATGATACCCACAATGATGGAGAACAACACAAAGTTAAACACGATGGTAAACCCACTTCATACCTAAGCACAGAAAAATGTTAAGGTACGTATGTACCTGTATCCTTGTTCCTAATAAGTGATATGCAAATGTGGCCAGAATTTTAATATTTTACTTAAGTACCATTTTGCTCTACATCTATTAGAAAAGATACTTCTAGGTCTTAATTTTCTCAGTGGGATCAATGGTTTTTACTCAATGAAGATAAGACTGAAGAACAAAAGCAAAGCATTCCCAACTCCATTGCCTTGATTTATTTCAAGACACATGTCTAATATTGTCGCAGTATAACTATTTTGCTCTTCAGAGGACCAAGGGGGTGAAAGAAATGAAAGAGCACCAGGTTACCAGCATGCTGAAATCAGTCTGAGCACCCACCATCAACCTGCCAGGCTTTCTGGGTACTCTGCTTAGAGGGAGCTCTGAAAATAATTATATTTATATATATAGACAAATTGTATTTATAATTTTTATTTTTCTTGGCTATATTACAAAAGGGATACACATACTACACAGATTTACACTTGTAAGTCTTTTCTGCTGAATAAAAAATCAATAAAACTCCTGTGGTTTAAGAAAACTTCTACTTCTTAAAACTCCAGATAATCTCAAATTAACTTCTCCCATTTCACTTCACTTCCTTTTCCCCCATTATACATTTTACCCCTTGAGCTATTTGTTCTGAATCAGATTCTTCAGCATTTTGGCTACCCTAGAAAAAATGAATTTCCCAAATCACAAATATTTTCTTTTTCTTTTCATCTCCCTTTCAATAGGGCCACAAACTCTTTCTTGGCAACTGATGCAAGTTCATTCTTTCTAACCCAGCTCCAAAACCCACTACTAATGCTTGTTTTCTTTTTTCCTTCCTCCTGGTCAAGCATCTTCTGTTCCACCCAGAACTAGATGCTTGCTCTGAGCCACAGTTCCTTTCAAGGCACTCTATATCCTCTTTAGGGTTCCCCATTGTAAGATTTCCCTCAGTTCTTCCACTTTACTTAATCCCCCAGATATAGGACAAATCTGACTGTCTCCTCCAACCACGTTTGATTAGCGACATTTAAAACAGAAGCCTGGCCCATCCCTAGTCCCAAGGCCAATTAGTCAGTGCTCACCGTGGTATATTCAAAGTAGTAAAGGCAGTTGTCAGTCAGAATGAACCAGCGTCTTTTCCAAGTCTTTACCCTGCCACCTGCAGAGCAAAAAGAGATGCACATTCGACAAGAGACAACCAGGCAAGCACAGGCTCCAGAACATACAAAGCTCTCTTCTCAGAGAGAGGGGAGGGAGGAAGGGGTGAGGTATCAGGAGAACATTCAGACCACAAAATTTACATCAGTAACGAGACACAGAGCCAAACAGAAGCATCTTTCACGAAGTGAAAGTCTGTGGGTACAAGCAGAGCAAGCGTCTAGGTGACACCCTGGAGATGAAATCAGGACAGCATGATGAGAACATGGGTTTGGGGAGGAAAATCCCAGGAGCAATAATGACACGCAATGCAAATTTGCCTTGGGCCAGAGAACCGTCAGCAAAAAGCTTGTGTGGTAGAAATCAGCAAAGAAAAGAGAAAGAAGGAAAGGGTCAGCATCCTGGTGCAGGCTATGCAGCTACTGACAATCAGCCCTGGCAGGTAAGGAAGTGTTTCATCAGAAGTGAAGGAAGAATCAGGAAGTCAGACACTGTAAGCCCTTCATCATCAAATCTGCCCTTTCCCTGGAACATAAAATCAAATTCCTGTGGTTTTACTCTTTACCTCACCTTCCTGATTATAGTGAGTTTCTATACTGGCTTTTAACCTTCTGGACTAGTGTCCTGAAAATAAAATCTACCAGAGTCCTGGGTGAGAATCAAAGCAGAATTCCTTTATCAAGAAAGAATCAACTAGTGAGGGGAGGTCGACTCGGGCGCCCTTCCAGTTCTGAACTTCTCACCAAAAGTAAGTAATAAAAACAGCTGGCAGAGACAGTTACAGCCAAAAAAGCACTGGCGGTGGCGACTGGGAGCTGGTGAGGTCCTCCCTCAGTCTTTTAAAAGTATTTCTCAGTAAAAAAATGTTGGGGTCATGAAGTTATGCTGAGACAGATACTCAGGAAGGAAAGACTTCACCACGGCCTATCTGAATGAAGCCACATTCTGCACTCAAATCAGAACTATGAGCCTTTTTTCCTGTACTTTCCTTCAATCAAGGGAAAATTTTCTGAACGTGAACCATGCAAAAATTACCCCTAAGGCCTTTATGCATGAATCTATACATGGCATTCTAGAAACACTTTTTATGCTCTGCTCTTCTGAGCATATGCTCTTTTGCTAAGACTTAAGCTACAGACATCACTGGAGAAGCATCACTTCTCCAATCTTCATAAAAAGCAAGGACCATGGAGCACAAATCTCTTACAACCTAGTCATGATTTCTATCCTGCCCTCATCACAAATAGCTGAGCAAGGAGGAGGGTGGTTTTACAGGTACTATTTCCAAATGCCAGGACCTGCCCGCAAGCTCACACCGGAGAAACCCAAGGGGAGTATGCCAGTAATGTCATGGAAAAAATGTCCAGCATAGGTCCTAGCAGACAAGTATGAGGACTGTTGAACTTTCAGACCTGTTTAACAGCTCTGCTAGGTGCCTGAACTCTAGGAGGGCTTAAGTGAGTGATCTTTATTGCCATGGTTCTAAATGACAGAGACCTAGGTTATGGGAGGGAGTTTGCCATAAGCCAACATGTGCCACCCACCCACCTATCCTGTGCTGGCATCAAGCAAACAGATTCTCTCTCTCCAGTGATTTCTAAGTTTTAAGTGAGCACTTGCCTCTGGTCCCCAAAGGTTATGTGGCATGAATTAAGAAAAAAACCATAAATGGATAATATGACATGCATGTGGAAAACAGGAAAGGCTAGGCAGAATTAAAATAAATAAAAAGGAGAAAGGAGACAAGAAATATATTCAGAATTACAGTCAACTTGTTATTAAAAAGAAACCCCTCCCCCATTTCAGAGTCCGAGAACTTTGGTCTTCCAGTCTGGCAGGCCACTGGTTGCCCACACAGGGCTTGGCACACAAGGAACATCGACCCATGCTGACCTCCCATGCATTCTGTCACAGGACACTACCCCAGGTGACACTCGGGACTTAGGAGATCATGGAAAAAGTGGGTCAGATGCTGAAAGGAACAAGATGGAAGGAAATCAAAGAGAAAAAGCAAAGCCGGAAGAAATTATCTGCCTGATTACAAAAGCTTGGTTATTTCTACCCTGGACAATGTGTTGCACTAGAGACCTCTACCATAAAGCATCACTGCGGGCCCACGGGGAACATTTCCACGTGGAAAGAAAAACAGACATGAAAACAAGCAGACAGATCAATGCGCGTCTAGGACAGTCCCTGTGGAACTCACAGACCACCTCTCCCTGGGCTCCTCACATCCTCCCTGTAACCCCCTCAGGTATCAAGGCCAGATGCTATCTTTCCCTATAGTTGAGAACAATCTAACAAGTCCCTAAAACATTTGAATAAATGTCAGTGCTTGAGGTTGTTCTTTTTTAAGTGCAGCTCTGTTCAAGGAATGCTTAGGCACAAACTTGAGGAGCTCTTGGGCTAGGAAAAACGTTTCCCCTCATATCAGCAAATGGAGAGTAGAGACACCAAAAACCTAAGTAAGAGGCCAATTGGGGGTTTTAATGATGACTCACTGAAAAAGAGGAGAGAGCAAAATAAAACATAAAAACAGAGCCGAGGCAATAATGCCCTTCCCAGATTCCCAGGAAATTAAATACAAGGACTTCAGGGAAGGATTTTTTGGTTTTGCTTTTTAAAAACTTGACTTGGCATCATTTGAGTTTAGGAAACATCATTTCCTTTGTTCACGCAAAGGCAAATGTACTAAATGTCACATAATTAAATTATTTTTCCTAATTTGCTTTTTGTTCATGATATGTCAGAAACACATAGCTTTGGTAGGTCAAGACTTTATTCTCTTCTTCCTCCTCTTCCCTACTTCAGAGATTACTTTCAACCAGGTTGATGTCAATTTGAATTCAACAAACATAGCACGTATCTGGCTAATAATTGCAAGTGAAAGGAAGTGAATACTTTCTCTGCTTTTACATACCCACTCTTAGAATGTTTTCTTGCATTACTGCATTCAGTAGTGAAATTATTCTACATCTTGGTACCATATTGTTGGATGCACTCTTTTCTCTTCCACAAAGAAAAAACATGAAACTTGCTCCAAACCCCTGATCCTGACCAGTTCCCTAGGGACTGTATGATAAGTTAGAAGCAGCATTAACACTACCACCGGCAATTAAAAAACAAAATAACCAAAAATAACAAAATAAGAAAACGCTGCAGCAATGACAGTGGCCTGGGCAGAGCGAGCGAGCAGGTTGAGGGGTTACATACCTCCTGGAGTTTGGGGCAAGGAAAAGGAGAGCCAAAATCATGGAAACATACAAATGAGGGAGAAAAGAAAATTAAAACAAAGAAATTAAACCTGATTCCTTAATCTTAAAGTGCAATGTATCAGTCACATTCATGTCTGCCTGGGGGAAGCTGAACTAAAACACTGATGGGGCAAATGGTCACCCACTGCCATCTGGTATATGAATGAGGGGCTCGTCTTATATGCCACAGACCACCTGGTCAAGGCAAGATTTGGGGCACTAACTACTGAAAACCTGGCCCCAAAGAGGCCACAAATCAGTTTTTACAAAGTCAACGTTTATTAGTGTATTCAGAATCCCGAGCAAAGAAAGCAAATTACTTCAGAGAAAATTAAATGTCTTTCTTTAGATAGCTGTCACTTTTTAAAGTGTCACTTTTAAAGTGTGTGTAAGAATGCACACGCATGTCTTCATGAATACACATGTATTTATGTGTATATACAAGAATACACATTCTTATGATTATATGCATACAAAGACATATACATACAACTACAGATGGCTGGAAGCCCAGCCTTCTGCAGCACATAAACACAAAGGAGTGATTCTAAGTGTGCTACAATGAAAACACAATATTAAGAGTTTAGAAGGGTTTGGAGAAGGTTTAGAAAAAGTAATTCATTGAGTTAAAATTGAGTCCCAAATTTAGTTAATTTTTTTCTTTTTAACAATATAGAATGCCTCATAAATTTGCAGATCATCGTGGTACAAGAACTAAGATAATCTTTG
This sequence comes from Carlito syrichta, assembly GCF_000164805.1. Lineage (NCBI taxonomy): Eukaryota > Metazoa > Chordata > Mammalia > Primates > Tarsiidae > Carlito > Carlito syrichta. Next base: position 1,138,461 of record NW_007257477.1, on the reverse strand, counting down.
TACTCTTCTAATTTTAGTATCTGGGCTGTCAAAGCTAATACTTAGCATTAGCATTTAAACAAATTTTGCTGGAGGGGAAGTAAATCCAAACCTGGACACACAAAAAAATTTCCAGTAGGTTTCCTTTTAACTATCTGCTTGGCAATAAGAATGTGGAGCAGACGGTTGCCTGTGGGGTTAGTAATTTTAGAGCCTTAACTAAAGATTCTATTGGCTTAAAGATACATAAAATGGTGGCCAATTCAAAAGATATTTAAAGTTCTGATCAGTTAAAGTGGTGCTTTAAGGGGAATTTATGAATTAAGTCATTATAAGCACAAGGACTTGGAATATGCTTTTAAAAGGAAATATAAATCCTATTGCTATCTGAATTAGTCAGAAATAGAAGATTCCATTTTAGCCTTCCCAGATGTGTCAGCAATGGCCAAGAGAGTAGTAACTTCTAATCACTGGGGCAAGTAACTGAGCTAGTAGAAGAGGGAACACCCCCTGTTAATGTAGGAACCCAACTCAACAAAGGCCAAGGCAGAAGAAAACAGACAATACTCTTTTAGTGCCTCCCCCCACAATGGACATTATTATGTCCAGAGAGTCTAGCGCTCCCTCTATGTTCTGAAACAATTAATAAAATGATCACATAGACAAAAATGTGCATGAAAATTCTACCAATTGTTTTCCTTTTGGTTACCCTGTCGCCTTCATGGCAAGGCATGACCACTAACTTTAGCAATACAAGCTCACTTTTGGCAGAGGGACGAGGAATGTATTTTCAGCTTTTCTGAATGAAAAAAATCATTAATGTGGCTGATTCGGATTGAAAAGGAGGGGGAGAAGAAAAAAAAAACCACTGCCCAAGAATGAGTAAAAGTGCTGTGGATTGAGCTGCAGCCAAGGGCTCTAGGTTTGCCATGCACACTGCCTGTGGGGAGCCAGATGCAGAAGGAAGTGACAATGCACTGGGGGGGCGGGTGGGTGGAGGGCAGCAGTGCCAGATACAAATCTGTGTGATGGGAAGTAGAAAGATGGACAAGGCAGGCCACCTTCCCAGGGGCCAAGGGGACAGGGAAGGGAAACGAACCAGGTCTTCAGGGAACTGCCTTGAAACAAAACATGGCCAATCAATTCAAGAGGGGAAATATGGAGCACAAACACACATGGGCAATATTTATGGTGGAGTCAAGTCTGTCCCCAGCAGTCTCTGTGTTCCGTAGGGACACTGACTGTGCAAGTCACTTCCTTCCTGGAGGTGAACCTCTGTTAGAACATGACTCATACCAATGTCTCTCCAGAGTACCCCAAAGGCACCCCATCCCCTTTATCACATGGTACTGTCACAAGTGCACACACAATCTCTACTCTTAATTCTCAGCTGTTGGAGACCCAAGCAGAGATTTACTTACCGAGTTTCAATAGCCACCCTTCTCGGTCTGGATTGAAGAAAGTGTGAGTGAGGTCATTCCCGTCATCTTCTGGGATCTTAAAGGGTTCATTTTTTATGCTCTCGTATAGATTCTGGGATAAAAGATAACACTGCATGTCTCTGATTCTAGAAATATTTTTTATTCCTCCCCTTTCTCTTCATTCATTCCACAAGCATTCATTACATGCCTGCAGTAAGCCAAGCCTGCTAGGCTCTGAGACTAGAAGAACCTGACCATTTCTGCTTTCAGCCAGCTCACAGTGACAAAACAAATAAGAGTCCCAATGGATAGGTAAAAATGAAAGAAAGCAGCTTGACTTTTATTCAAGTCTTTAGTTTCAGATTTACAAACTACTGTCCCCTTCCTGATTCCATAGCTGGGCTTCACTACCAATTTCTTAATGAAATTCATATAATTAAATGAGTTTAAAGAGATACTTGATAAATCGTATGTCTTTCACCTACAAAAAAAAAGATCATGTTCCCAGTGAACTCTTGACTTAAATGAAGGCTATTCTTGTCACGCTCACCCGGAGCAGTTCCTCGGGTAGGTCTCCCCCATCATTGATGCCTCGATTCATGGCAATGAACCTCTCCACGGTGGTCTTATCTTTGACATTGGGGTTGTGCAGGCTGGTGTTCAACATGATGATGGCAAAGGAGAGGACGTAACAAGTGTCTACAGACAAGAGAAAAGCAACAAGGAGCCATTGTACACTCAGTTGATCAGAAATATCCCACCCAGAAGAACAAGAATAGATGAAATCAGGAATACAAAGCCATGTTCTCAAAATGGGATGAACCCACATGTGTGGGTACTGCTCTCAGAAAGGAGGAAGGCACGGAAAAGTACATAAAATATTTAAGACTTAAAGAGGTTTTTTTTTTCAGACTGAAAAAGCAGAACATGTATACTACAGAAAATCTGGAAAATGACACAATGTATACAAATTACCTATAATCTCACAATCTAGTATTAACTTATTTTGCTTTATTTCCTCTACATAAATGTGTCTATATGTAATATATCATAAATGTATCTCACAGGCACATATTATAACAAAATTGAATAAAACATATATATTATACATACATATGTATATACATTTTTGCTGAACTTATCATTTTCTCATAATTATTTTTATTGAAAAATCCTTCATAAAAACATAGTTTTTGCTGGTCGTAGTGGCTCAAGTCTATAATCCTAGCACGTTGGGAGGCCAAGGCGAAAGGACTACCTAAACTCAGGGGTTCAAGACCAGCCTGGGCAACTTGGTGAGACCCCATCTCTACAATAAATCAAAAAATAAGCCGGGCATGGTAGCGCACACCTGTAGTTCCAGATACTTGGAAGGCAGAGGCGGAAGGATTGCCTGAGCCCAGCAGGTCAAGGTTGCAGTGGCCGTGGGCGTGCCACTGCCGTCCAGCCTGGGCGACAGAGTGAGACTCCAACTCAAAAAAAAAAATAGTTCTTAATAGTTGTGTATTTCATAGTTCAGAGGTACCACAATTTATATTCCCAGTGCCTTACTGTCGAACTTCTGGATTATTTCCAACTTTTTACTATTATAAATACCATTAAATAAATGTGCCTGGACACAAATCTCAGCCTTTTTGTTTTAAAAATTATGTACTATCAAGAAAAAAATTGAATGTAAAACGCCCATCATAAACTACAATGGTCTTATTTACCAGTGGATTGGAACACTCCATTGTTGCACCGACAGTATCGCTGGGCAAACGCCTCCATCATCCGGTCGATCTTCTGGGCCTCTCCTGGTAGGCGGAAGCTCCACAGGAACTGTCTAAGTGGCAAAGACATGGTGGATTCCAGAACTTGGGGAGATCATTTATCTATGAATTGTTAAACCACCAACTATTTTCAATATCAAAGAGCAAAGGAAGACCTGCTGGGTTTCAACCTTCTGTTACCATAACTGAACAGACACAAACTTCCCATTCTACATAATTGTTATCTTAATCAAAACTATAGTACTTAGAAAAATTAAAAAGTAAAAATTTTCCTATTCAAAAGAATGGTTCTCCTCCTCAGAATAATACACAAAGACTGAAATATAGATAATGCTCATTTTAAACAAAACTTCATTTCCAGAAAACAAGACGGGATAGCAGGAAAAATGAAGACTGCCTTATCAAAGCATTCACAGTTGATCCATTTAAGTCAAAGACAGACTCATAGCTGGTGGGTTTAATTCTAGATTATTTTCATCCCCCTAAATGATAGCACAAAAGATGATGTTATTATTTACACCTACAGCAGTAGAAATAGAGAATGGCAGTTTCTTAAAAAGCACAAGATGACAGATTTAGTAAAACACTAAAGTTTACTTTTTTCTTTCAAAAATGAGATGTACAACTACTTATTGTAGGGCAGAAAATTAAAAATTGTTCCAAACTAAAGACTGGAAATATTCCAAGATTTAAGTATTCATCAATTTCCAAACTTCAAATGTAAGATCTGAGGAAGAATTTTACAGAATCTGCTTTCAGGATATAACATAATGTAATTCTCCTTGACAATCTAATCATTTTCAGTCATAGGCAAATACATTGCTTTCTTCAAAGTACTTCAAGATATTCAAAATAGTCCCCCAAAATATAATTTTATTAAAATGCCATCCAGGATAGATGACACATGATCAAGGGCCTGTCTCCCACTCCTTCCAAGGTGCTCACCTCGAGAATACTCACCGTAGTGCCTGGACAAGGTTGAGATCAGTGAACTCATGCAGCTCCACAAATGCATGAAGAACCTGAACATTAAACTCATCTCTATTGAAAAAGACAAAAGATGGGGGAGAAAGCAGGAGTCAAACACCGACACAGACTCTTCAGTCAGGCAGTGTCTCCCACACTGTGTCCCAGGGTCACTTGACCATCTAGACAGCCACCTAAGCACAGTCAGCTTATTTAACTTGGTTAGCTCTGTTTACTGCCTAAACAAGCAAGGTGTCCCCTTATAGACCAACCACTGTTCTCCAGAATAGTTTCCTCTCAATGCCAGTATAGTTATGGCTGCCTTATGACAAAAATTTCTCCAGAACTTGGAGCCTTTGGAAGTTTGTTTCTTTATGTAATTCCTGACCAGCCTTCTTTAGTGTATGCATATTTTGGAGGCCTCACCTCTCCCCCAGGTAGTCACCGATGGCTGTCTTGTTGAGCCCTTCACCTTTATACAAGAACTGGGCAATGTCTTCACAAGTGTTCTTAAGCAGATCATTCTCTATTAAGAACTGGATCCCCTAGAAAAAGACAACAAAAATGTCAATGCTGCTTAGTCTGGAAATAGAAAGAAAGGGAAGATAGAGGAAGAAATGATCGTGGGTGCATTTGTCACAGAGTTTCTAATAAATACTTGTCAAGGGACATAAAGGGTCAGGGAAGTCAGGGCTTACCATGTAACATTTGCTCTACAAAATGGCAACACGACTTGAAAAAAGCATCACTAGGTTCTACCTGAGCACTGTAGAAAACTCCCATTTTAAAGACAACAGGGCCCAGGCATGGTGGCTCATGTACCAGCACTTTGGGAAGCCAAGGCAGGAGGATTGTTTGAGCCCAAGAGTCCAAGACCAACCTAAGCAACATAGTGAGACCTTGTCTCTACAAAAAAATCAGAAAAATAAGCAGGGCGTGCATGGTGGCAGGTGCCTGTAGTCTCAGTTACTCAGGAGGCGGAGGTAGAAGGATTACCTGAGCCCAGGAGGTCAAGGCTGTGGTGAGCCATTATTATGCCACTGTACTCTAGCCTGGGTGACAGTGAGACCCAACTCAAACAACAACAACAACAAACTATGAGCTACTTCCACTTCCTTCTCACTTACCTTTTTAGGGTCCATATTAAATTTTTTCCTGCCCATGGCTACCTGTTTGTTCCTCTGCATGTTTTTCCTGCAAAACAACCACCATGACCATATTAGTACTTTAGGCATTTGGGAAGTTTTGAAGGACTAATATAATTCCTACATGCATCCATTAACTCACAGGGACTTTTGAAAGATTTATCCAGGAAAGCAACAGGCATAATTTGATCTAACTAAGCAAGGTCAATTGAAACCCTGACCCTGGCTCCATGTTTATTTGTGCTCTCTACCCCAGATCAATGGTTTCCTTTTCTAACAATATTTTTTAAAAACTTTATCATGGTGTAACTTACTTATTATATAATATTCCTGTTTTAATGTTTATCTGTATAATGTTTAAGCTTACTGAGTTGTGTAACCATCACCACAATCCAGTTTTAGAGCATTTTCACTACCCCAACAAAATTCCTCAACCTATTTTCATACAGTTAATCCCTACACCACTCTCAGGCAATTATTAATCAATTTTCTGTACCCATAGATTTGCCTATTCTGGACATCCTATATAAACAGAAGCATAAAATATTAGAACTTTTGCATCTGGTGCCTTTCACTTAGCATAACGTCAAGTTTCATCCATGATGTGGTGTGTGCCAGTACTACATTCCTTTTCATGGCTGGATAATTGTCCGCTGTATGGATACGCCACATCTGTTTATCCATTCACCAGATAATAGGCATTTAGGCTGTTTGCAGTTTGGGACTATTATGTATACAGCTGCTATTAGATTTGTGCACACATCTTTGTGTGGACATATGTTGTTTTTGCTTGTTTGTTTGTTTTCTCTTGGGTAGATACTCAGGGGTGAACACTTGAGTGCATTGAGAGCATATGGTGCATTTATAATTAATTTTTTAAGAAGCTGCCAAATGATCAGCAGTTTTCTTGATTGTGTATCTGATTGTGTATCTGAATGAAAAATGCAGATTCACAAACCATGCTTCTCACTGTGGTACATGAACCAGCAGCCCTGGGAGCATGTCAGATATAAAGAATCTCATTTCTTGTATGTACATACAAATCACCCGGGGCCTCGTCAGAGCAGATTCTGACTTGGTGTGTCTGAGAAGGGCCCTGTGTTTCTGCACATTTAACCTGATGCCATGTGTGGACTCTAGGTAGCAAGGTCCTGGACCAGGTGAGTCATTCAGAAGTTTGAGAGGAAGAGCTTAGAAGTCAGAAATTTTAAAACCTACCACAGTAATTCTGGTGTGCACCCATATTTGAGAACCACTGTCGTCAATGACAATAGTAATTTTATAATTCAGAGAGCAAAAAGTTGCTCAGAAATAAAATTATAAAATGGTATTGCATTGAGAAACATGTCTTCTCTGGCTAAATCCACAGAGGGGAGAAAATGTTCCTGAGTGCTTTGAGGTTTTGAAGGGAACATCAGAAAACCTTGAATAGTTATCAGAACTTTAGGACATAAGATGATCAGGGATCCCCCTGTGAACAGGTGCCTCAAGAAACAAAGCCACAGAGGGAAAAGCCAGTATAATTTTAGCTAGAATGAAGGGTTATGACCAAATATCTAGAAATTCCTATTTAATCTAAATGGTTATCTAATCATTTTTTTCTAAATCCAAGATTACTTTGATCAGTATTTCCAAACACCTCAAGGAAAAGCCTGTTTCACGAATTCCAGTGAGACTGGTATGGCAACTTCAGAGAAGGCTACAGAAGCGAGGTATGAATCCTCACTAAGAATTCTCAGCTTCAAGCCGGGCTTGGTGGTTCAGCCTGTAATCCTGCGCCTTTGGGAGGCTGAGGTGAGTGGATTGCCTAAGCCCGCGGGTTTGAGACCTGCCTGGGCAGCGAGACCTCATCTCTACAATAAATCAAAAAATCAGCTGGGCGTGGTAGCGCATGCCTGTAATTCCGGCTACTCAGAAGGCTGAGGCGGAAGGATCGCCAGAGCCCAGCAGGTCGAGGCTGTGGTGGCCAGGAGCGGCCACTGCACTCCAGTCTGGGCGACAGAGTGAGACTCCAACTCAAAAAAAAAAAAAGAATTCTCAGCTTCCTAAACCTCGGTTTGGTCTCTAACAAAAGGCTTTCCTGTTACCACCAGAAAGTACAATCCCAGACCTCTGCCAAACAACTGCCAGGGACATTCACCAGAGTTGACTCTCTAGTTTCAATAGCTGGTCTGCTCACTTCTCCATCTGGCCCTCATGGAAATCATGTAGCCTTAGGCCCTAGGTAGCCACTTCGCTAAGGGGCTACCATCCTGGTACAGTCCAGAACAAAACAGCTGTGTTACTGCTGTTGTATCACCTTGGTTAACTGATGCATATAAACTTTAGAAAGTTAACCCTTGCAGTATGTGAGTACATTATTTCTATTTGATTAAACAGTATTTAGGGTCATGTCTACAAACAAGTGGCATCAGGTCTTTGATCTAAAACAAGAACTCATTCCTGTGGGAAAATCAGAACAAATATAACACGTTTGAGAAACAAATCCATGGTAAGTCTAACAACTCTGCATATGGATTCTCAGGGATCTGTAAAATAACTCCCTGTTGGGGGCTTTTGATAATGGAAAACCATTTTAAGTTCCAGACTTTTAAAAAATAATAACAACTAATCACTATTCCGATTCATTACTTCAGCTGCAGTTCTAATAAGAGTTGCAAGTCTTCACAAATTGCTGAGTTCTCCAGGATGCCTAACCCCTCATATTCCTGGTGTCTTCTTTTCCTTGGTGTTCTATAATAACCTACAGAGACTTCATCAAGCAAAAAATAAACAGCACATTGAATTCTAAATATGTGTGTGCAGACACACAAATATACAGAAAGGAAATACAACAAAATATTAATCATGGTTATCTTTTGGATTAGATATTATGGGAAATTTGTTTTTCTTCATACTTTCCTGCATTTTACCAATTTTCTGCAATAAATGTGTATTGCCTTTATAGTCAGAAAAAAGCAAATTTTTTAACATTTTAAAAATTGAGGTAAAATATACATTTAAAATGCACACATCATAAGTGTACAGTTCAGTGTGTTTTGAAAAGTATATATACCCTTGTAACCACCACTCCAATTAATATAGAATTCTCCCATCATCCCTGTAAATTCCCTTATGTCCCCTTCAAGTCAACCCTCAGCCTATCCCCGCCACAACCACCTCAGAAGCAGCCACTGCCATAATTTCTACCATCACAGCTTAGTTTTATCTGTTACAGAACCTCATGAAAGGAAGCATATGATACATATGGCTTCATCGTGAAGACTCATCCATGCAAGTTAGTAGTTTACTGCTTAATATCGCTGAGTAATAGTCTATTTTCTTGACCCATTTAGTCATTCACCTGTTGGTAGGCATTTAGGCTATTTCCAGTTTGGGGCTATTTTAAATAAGCATGCTATCAATATTTTTGTACAAGTCTTTATATGGACATGTTTTCATTTCTCTTGGGTAAATAAATGGGAGTTGAATTGCTAGGTCACAGTATAGGTATACATTTAACGTTATAAGAAACTGCCAAACGATTTTCCCAAAAGGTATTATCATCTCATTCTCATCAGCACGAAATACCAACAGTCTATTTCATTTTAATTGCCTAGAGGTGTGAATCGGCATTCCATGGTAGTTTTAAGTTCCATTCCCTTACAACTAATGATGTTTTTCATGTATCTATTATCCATACAGCTTCTATAAATGTCTGTTCAAGTTATTTTACCCATTTTTTTAGCTGGGCTGCCTTTATATATATATATATATATATATATATATATTTTTTTTTTCCCCTGGATACAAATCCTTTTGCAGATATACATATTGGAAATATTTTCTCCTAATCAGTGCCTGCCTATTCATTTCCTTAAACAGTTACCTTTTATAAGAGAAGTGTTAAATTCTGATGAAATCCAATTTATCCATTTCGTTTAAGTTATGATTCTTTCAATGGGAAAGTAAGGAAGCTGTAATTCAAAACACCAAATGGACACCACAGAGACTGGCAATGATGAGCTGACTGCCTTCTGTGGAACACCCAGCCTCATTAAACTCTAATGGTACCGCCCATAGGAGTCTAAGATAACAAATCAAATAGTCTTATGAAGCCAGACAGGGAGAATTAGGCTTAGAAAAATACAGACATGAAGTGAGTTGGAAACAGCCCATTTATTGCATTAAGCAGTTAGAAAACGGTCTGAGAACCTCATTCAAAACTAAACTTTAAAAGTCACTAACATTCATGCAATTAAAAGTAAAAAATGCAAACAGGCCTTGTCATTTCCCACAACTTCATTTCTACATTCTTTTCCCTTAAGCGTTAGGGAGGCACAAATAAGCTTGCAATTATACCCAGACATAACTGGGTATGGTAGTCTTTTGAAATTGTATTATAGCATTCATTAAGCTTTTCCTTTACACAAAGGCAAAACAAAAACTTTAAAATACAAACACAGTGGACAACAGAGGAAACACATAAAATGTAAGAGCAGTTTAAGGCTTTCTGGGACTTCTGAAGTTCTCTAATTCAATATTTCAAACTATGTAAAAAAAACAAAAACAAACCCTATATTCAAGAATCCTTGCAGTGAAGGCTGAAAGAAAGTATGGGTATATATGTGCTTGTTAGGAACAGAAAGATAAGAAATTTACTTTTTCCTTAAGTGTGCCAGGTAAGCACAATTAAGGCCCGGGTGCTTTGAGAAGCTACACAAAAGCTACCCAGCCGTAGAGCAGACTCACCTTTCTTCTGTGGACCCCAGGTTTTCAATTTCATTAGCTACTTCTGCTATCTCATCCTTCAGCCTCTACAAAAAGAGTCCAGAGTTACCAGGAGAGGGAGATACAGATCAAATTAAAGCCTCTGAAACCTCACAAAAATCCCTCCAACCAAAAATAAAATAAAAATAAGCAAAATGAAATAAGACAAACAAAAAAAATCTTTAAAAGTATATTAGGAAAATTCATCTCTTTAACAAATATTTATTGAGCTTTTACCAGGTTGCAAACATTCCAGAAAATATAGAGGTAGAAAAAGATACAGCACCTGACTTCAAAGACTTCATAATCTAGTAAACTTTATACACATATACACCACGTAAAAATATATATAGTTAACTGAAAAATAGCTGCCTCGTTCCAGTCTTCCAGATAGAATCTGCCGCTTACTACATACAAGTGAGCTGGGAGACTCACAGGACAAACTCTTCTACTCAAAGCCCAAGCTGTAGAGCCAGCAGCAGTTGTGCAAGGCAAACAATGCCACCAAGTGGCCAGCAAAGGAATGTCTGATCACACCCTCCCCAGTTCCAACACCCCCTTAGTCAGAAAATTTGGACTCTCCCAGTGAAGGGCGGCTTTCCTAGCATCTACCAGTGAAGTAGGAATCAAAGAATCAGAAAAAACTATCAAAATTGACCCAACACCAGTGCAAGAAGTCTTTCTTCCCCACAGTTTGCCACTTTGGAGTAGCAGGATCCTCTCCTTAACTTTCTTAATTCCATCTTTGATGTTTCACAAGTAATTCTAGAAGAATGACATTTGCTGCCTCAGAACTAAAATAATCCAACTAGTTATTGGCTTCTATGACTTATTTCCCACAAAGCTTGACAGTTATGAAAAGGAACTTGGAAAAACCACAGAGTTGCTATCACTAAGTATATCTAGGGACCAGAAATTATGCTAAGTCTTTTGTAAATTTTTAACTCATTTAATCCTTACAACAACCCATGAAGCAGTGTTTTCATTCCTATCTTACAGAAGAAACTAAAGTTCAAGGAACCAAAACTCTTTTATCTCAAATCATTCAACTAGTACGTGGCAGCTAGTAAGGACCTGATGTGGGTCTAGCTTCACCTGAAGCCGGTGTTCTCATCACCTCTCCTCACCCTCTCTGCTCATCACTGTCAAATACAAAATTATACACAGGGGAACAGGAGACTACGTGAATCTTTACCAACCACTCAACCTCTTTGAGATCCATTTTCTCATCTGGAGAGCAAAGCTGATTATCTCTTGAGGAGACACTCTATAGAGGACATACTTTTACATAAATGTAACTGTCGTTACAGTTTTTACATTGATGAAATCACCACGCTGCTTGCTCTCCTACCTGAATGTCGGCCAGCAGTTCCTGCTTTCTTCGTCGAATGTTCTCCAGTTCTTGACGCTCTTCTGCAGTCAGGTCACTGGGAACTACAAAAATGGGGGAAGTGCTACTAAGGAAGTTGTTATCTCAACCAAAATAAAGTGAAATCAAGAGACCACAAAAGGAGAAAGATACTGAGATAGAGGCTAGAAGCCAGTTTCAGAAATGACTAACCACTAGAACAGCTCTGGCTCCAAGTCTTATCAGGTTTCTAAAGAAAGGAAGAACCTCAAATCACACAGAAAAGGAATACTTGCAAGGAAAACCAAGACAGAAAAGATTGCTGAAGGTTAAATTAGGTTGGCTATGAATGAAAGAAGATGAATATTAGCTGACTGCCCTGTCATTTTCATCCCTTCCAGCTGGATGACTTCAGGCTGCTGTTAAATCAATCTCTCTAGGTCTCAACTCTCTCATGCTCAAAAACCAACAGTACTGCCTCATTACGCTGAACTCCAACATAACATGACACCTTGAAGTGAGGAAGAAGAGGCAAGTGGCAAAGCACATTTTGTGCTAGTTCTGGAAGAGGTTGAAGGGAAGAAACTATGTATTTGCAGAGGAAAAAATCTAGAAGACTACACCAAACACATCAGAGCTTAATTCTGGGCACTTGGATTACCAGACTTTCTTTTTTTGCTTTATACTCTTCTTTGTTGTTTGAATGTTTTAAAATGCGCTCTTATCATGAACACCAAGTTACTTAACTCCCGGATCACAGCTTTCACCATGAAATACTTCTGCAATCCTCCAGTGATGCAATCTTCCTTGTCTGCACAGGAGCTTGGGACAGATGCCCTCTAAGAAGACCCTTCTAAGTGTGCTGTGGGAAACCATGAGGGCAAATGAAAAGAACAGCACTGGAATCAGACAAAAAGGATTCAAATACCAGCTCCAATCTACTTCATGCTAAATTAGACAATTTCAAGCAAATTTTAGGCTATTTGGGCTGTAGTTTGTCATCAATAAAGTGGCAATACCATTACCCATTTCTTAAGGCTGCTGTGAGGACAAAGTAAAACAGAGAAACTAAAGTGCCTGTTGGTTCCTGTTCCCTCTATGGCAAAGCAAAGGAAACCCATATCCCCGGCTGGGAGGGTACTACATGGATCCCTCTATCCCTTTAGTAGGTGTCTGAGTTAGAGCTGCATTGTATGGCATGGTGGCCATGAGTCCCATGTAACACTGAGCACTTCAAATGTGACTACCAGTTTTTAGGATGTGCTATATGTAGAAAATACACAGCAGACTGTCTATAAAAAGTAAAATATCTCTTTACTTTTCCCAAATATGTCATAAAAATCACTTACAACAATAAAAGAAGGCAGAAACAGTAGACTACAGTGAAGCCTACAGAAGAGGTTTAATTAGCTACATTAGAAAAGTCAATTTTCCCTTTTTTACCAAGCTCTCCCCCAACCTTCTCTAGAAAAGTGCCTTTTAAATTTCTCCAAGACCCAAAATAAGAAATGCTATTTTATATCACAACCCAATTCCCCTCATACACAAAAGCATCAAAAACAACACCTCATCCTGCGAAATGCATTGATATTTCCTGTTCTTTCACTGTGGATTTTCTTAACAGTGGCTATGGTACACTAAATTGATTTCATAAGCTACCTGTAGTTTGGAAAACACTCCTCTACTCTACAGACTGGAAGAGACTGTGCTACTCTAAAGATTCCAACAGACCACCTAAATCTAACTAAGGATGTCTTCAGAAGAACAGGTCTTAAACTGCATCCCTGAGAACTCAGTAGAGTGTGTGTTTGGGGTGAAGCTTAAATAAGATTACCTCATTACTGTGAAGAGACCCAAGTTTCCAGCTCAGCATCCATCATTATCCAATCCCTAGTTTCTCCCCCAGTTACACAGTTTCACACCACCCCATACCCTTGAAAAAAAACTTTTTTTAAACGGCTGCTTCAGTAGAAAGTTAGACAACATGTCAACTTTAGTTAGTGCAAAAACCACTCTAAAAAACATGAACTCTACTGTTACATACCGCCTTCTAGAGAAAAGCATGCTTAAAGAATTTATTCCAATTTTTCTGGACAGTCTAGAAAAGTTCCTACTCCATAAAGACTAAAAGATCCCTTTCAGAACTAAATTCTTGAGGTTCTAGAAGATAAATATTTATTATAATATAGCATGGTTTTGAAACTGAGGCAACCATTCATTTTTACAACCAACTTCTCCACAAGGGGCTCAATAATTAGGATTTGGTTTTGAAGCTATGGAGCTGGCTTTTAATCAGATCATCAGTAAGTCTCTACCTAAACAAAGGCAAGACTAAATCCAGGATCCTTGTAATAAGGTTGATGAAAAACAGAGCCATCATGTATTTAAAAACCCTATCTCAAGACTGCTATAATAACCCTCAGAAACCAACTTTTTGTCATCGTAAACTGGAAACTCACGATGGTTGCTTTCTTTTCAGAATCTAAGCATCCAACCATTCTGGGTTAGTATTCACATATGACAATTTTTCTAGAAGGGCACAATCTATTTTCTGTATTATAAATTCAAATGCACTTCCACCCTCCAACTTTCACGATAGTATTTTTAAAATAGTAAAGCAATTAAAAAATCCATAAACGTATAATATCGAAGAGTATGTGGGAAAGGGCTATCAGAAGAGATTTCTAAACAATTTTCAGAACAGAGAAAGCAAAGGAAGAACGCCAAGTGCTAAGACTGTTTCTAGAATGTAGACTCCATGAGGGCAGTGAGCTTGTGCCTCGTACACTGTTGTTTGAGCACAGGGCCTAGCACACTAAAGATATTGAAAATATATATATACCCAAGCAAAAACAAAAGAACTGAACTGATTTTCTGGTGAGTGGGCAGCAAGCATGGGAGCTGGTATCCGGGGTGAAGCCTCCATATTCTAACAGTGAGACCTGTGAGTACCCTAGTGCAAAGCAGGTTCTTGTCCACTGGCCCTAAAGCCAAGCCTCCCTGTCCACAAGACCCAGCCCATATACAGAACTTCCACTTAACACATATACTGCTTCACTCTTACAGAGATAACCACACCTACAGCATGAGTGAGAAAGAATAAGCCATGGAATAGAAAACCCACCCTGAAGCAGAGATAATTAGGGAGCAAAAGAAAACTGTAAAAGAACAGGAAACTTTAGAAAAGAGACAATTACAGGAAAAAAACCACACTCTTGCAAATTAAACATATTTTTATCCCTTAAGCCTCCCCTCAAATGAAGCCAAAAAGGATTAAAAGATAAAATTGAGGCATTTCTATAGTGCAAAGAGGAAAAAAAAAGACTTGAAAATATAAGCAAAACTAAACTCATTCAGACTAATAAAAACATTTTAAGATCCCAGAGAAATATTCGTAGGAAAAATTCAGAAGTTCAGGAAGTAAAGAAGATACTAAAACCTCTGTGGGGGAAAGGAGAGTGATTAATCAGACCACCCATAAAGGAAGAATCTGACTGGTGCCAGAATAAGAACATTGCACATTAAAGATAGTGGAGCGGAGCTTTCAAAATTCTAAATGAAAATTATGTGAACCTGAATTCTCAATCAAGTAAGAGGAAAAAATAGGCTTATTTCAGACACATAAGTATTAGAAAGTTTGTCTCCTGTGCACCCCTTCTGAAGAAGTACTTCAGGAGGAAGAAGTGTAGGTAGAAGGAATGAGACTGACTCAAGAGTCTGAGAGTAACAAACACACCCACCTGGGATGGACACAGAGAAATCAGACCAGGTCAGAACAAGAAGCCAAAGGGCTGCAAGAAGAATGTCACCTCAAAGAATAAGATGTATAAGAAACCAATAAACTAAGGAGAAAGCAGCTGAGAAATACTTGTGATATGAACAGGCATCATCCGGTCTCCTCTCAAGAGAATAAAAAAGTACTGGGAGACAGGAAAAAAACTAAACTAAAGAAATCCTGGAAGGAATGAAATAAGTCACAAGTGGCGTCATCTGAGCGGGTGGGAGGACCAGCTCCCTTTGAATGGGTACCCGGCTCCAGTGTGAGCTGGTTACTAGTGGTTAACTTTCAGAGTCAACCTGTGGACAAAGCATGAAAGACTAGACTAGGGTAAAGAAAAGCAGTCTGTTATCAACGGTGAAGGAAGAGCTAACAGAAGTTTGAGGATTCGGGGAGCAAAGTTGGAGAGATTAGCAGGGTATCAACAGCTTCCTCCTGTGACACTGGGAACAAGAAGTCTGAGCAAGGATCATGGAACAAGAAATCCAAGCTGGGAATTATAATTATAATTCAAGCTTAGGGAAGTTTTAGAGGTAAAAATAAAAGAACTGAGAATTGTGATAAACTATCAAAAATGGACAGGAAAAAAGAAAAGGAAGTGAATAATTTGAGTAGTATCCTCAATTCCTCACAGGAGGAAGGCAAGAGATAATCTTGGACTTTGACAAAATAATCAGCAATATAAGAACTTGGCAGTACCTACCAGAAGACCTAAAGTCAGAAAAAAGTTAGTGGCTGCTTTTGGGAGTGGGTCTTGATGGGACACATGAGTCCCTGAATACTTGCTTTAAGATAAATATACATATGTACTATGACAATTTAAAGAACAAAAGATTAAAATGTTAATCTATGGCTATGGCTACTAGAAAAGATAGGCCTCTTGTGTCCCTGTAGTCAGACAGAAAAAGCTTCTAGCCAATTTGCAACTAGAAAAACAAGACATTTATCTACATTTATTTTGATCCAGTCTCCTGACATTACACACGATTCCTAAATTACTTCTTCATTCCATACTCAGTAACCTTAAATCACAATGCTGCTTCCCTTCTGGTTCAACAAATCATTTAAAAACTTGAAAAAAAAAAAGCCCACCACTCTAGATCTCATTTTTCTAGTGAAATTTTGCTGAGATGAGTTAAAATTTAACAAAAGCATTTTCCTCTGCATAAACTTCTCAAGGCAACACCAAATCTTTAATTTAAGCCTTCCTTCTCACGCTACCCCAGAGGGGAAAAAAAATTCCAAAGACAAAATGCTTAATTTTATTTAACAGCATAAGCAATCAACAATATTGCTGGAGAGCTGGAGGTGTGACTGATTCCCACAACCTTGGCTAGTGTCTTATGGAAGGCTGAAGCGGAAGGATTGCCGGAGCCCAGCAGGTCGAGGCTGCGGTGGCCACTGCACTCCAGTCTGGGCGACAGAGTGAGACTTCAACTCAAAAAAAAAAAGAATGCTGTCAAGGCCATAGTTAGGACAGGAAAGGAAAAGCTGGTACTCAAAAATAACCGAGTCTACTTTACACCCCAGGAATTTCTGGAAAAGCAGCATCCGCTCCCTAGGAAGGCTATCTATTCATGTCGCTTCTCTCCTGCGCAGACATTAGGGTTAAACTGTGTAAGAACGGCTCGATGGGCCAGATGGCAGAGCAACAAACAACTCTTCCCTCCCCCAACTGCCACGTGCTGCAGCCATGCTTATGTGCTAGGGAAGCAGCTAAACCCTTTTCTCTTTGAAAGAATGGCCACTGGGAAGGGCAGTAGGTTGTCCCCACCACTAGTCTGAGCGCAATGGGGATGAGTCCAAGGGGGGGCTGCCTCAACACATCACTCACCTGCACCCTCGCCCACTGCCAGAGGGGCCCCCAGAATCCATGCCTACAGAGGTTAATCTGCAAGGTGTTCAGCTAGCAGTTAGGGGTATGGTCCAGCACCAGCCCCCTCACCATTTCTTTCCAGGGCTTCAATTTAATGAAGGGGATTAAAGTG
Organism: Carlito syrichta; assembly: GCF_000164805.1. Taxonomy (NCBI): domain Eukaryota; kingdom Metazoa; phylum Chordata; class Mammalia; order Primates; family Tarsiidae; genus Carlito; species Carlito syrichta. The sequence goes on along the minus strand of NW_007257477.1, from coordinate 1,121,315 downwards.
ATGAAAACAACAAGGGGCCATTGTGCTTGGCTGTGAATAGAAAAGCCACACAAGGAAAGCTTTTATTTATTTATTTATTTATTTATTTATTTATTTGCAGATTTTAACACTGGGCAGAAACCCAGAACTGAAATGGGTTCCAGCCAGCGCATACAAAGGAGGACTGTCTTAAAGGGACAGTGCCTTCTTTCCAAGCCAGGGGACGATAAATGAGCACATGGCAGGCTCTGGTCTAAAACCCTGCAATCCCTGCTGGCCACAGGCAGATGTCTAGTGATACACCATCAGGTTTTGTTGAAAATACAGCTCTTTTTGACAGCAGGTTATGCTCAGTAGACACACATTTGCTGTCAGTCCAAATGGATCATGCTGTCCTAAATCCCCGTGGGTGCTGTAAAATCAGTGTACGAGGCATGCTTTAGGACCTAGATGTCACTCTCTGAGGTCATCCTACAACCACCAGATCCCTCTGTCTAGCTTTTAAATACCTCTTGCCTTATTTTTTCCACCATAATTATTAACTGGGATCATTCTTATAGCTCTTGCCTTTCAATGGATGAAAAAGTTCATATTTAAACCAGTATTGCAGGGAAACGTTTAAAAAAGTAATTGCAAAGTGAGCCCAAGAGTCCTGAAAGGTCTACCCTTCTGTCACTTAGAGTTCCTCCCAGGTCAAGGAGGTCATTGCTATTTCCCTTTCAGTCCTACAGGTGGCCTGCTGCAGGGGGGTGCCCTCTTGCTAATCAAGGCCGCACCCCTTTACAGACCGGAAAATTCAGTTCCTGAACAATGGAAACACACATACACACACACAAGCGTGCACATGCACACACATATACACATACATTTAACCTTAAGCCCTGCCTAAAACAGCAGCAGTAGTGGTGAAATAGAGCACCAAGCTTTTTTTACATCGGCTACAGAAACTACCACCCATTAGCAGGGGAACAATTGGCTATTTACAAACCAGGCTTTTGGGTTCAAGAGCACAAATCGGGAAACTGCCTTGTTCTCTAACCTCCAAAGACAGCCATCACAGGGCCGGAGTAAAGAATTCCCAATGTCCTGAGCACTGGTTTCAGTATTCATCACTTACTGACCACACACCACTTGTGTCGATCCTACTAGTTAAATCCTGAGCAAAACAGCCTGTTTACCTTCCTCTATAACACCCTACAGGTGTAAGTTACTTTGTCTCACAGGAAATCTCAGTGACTTATAATTTGAAAACCTTCAAAATACTGGAAAGGACTTATACTTTGGAGACATACCAATGTTTAGCAAACTCTTAACCTCTCTAGGCCTTAGTTTTGTATATCTGTAAAATGGCACTACTGCTCTCTGGTGTAAGCCCTGTTGTGAGGATTAAGTAAAGGAAAAGAAGATAAAACAGCTGGCACAAGTAGGTGCCCAACAAATGCCAAATTTCTTTCCATTATCTGTATAGCTAAATAACCTTCCTCTTTTGTTTCCTTCCAACTATGTCATCATCGAGTCACTGAACATATATTTACTACTAATCTAATAGAAGGGAATGGGGATACAACATTGAAGAGCAATCTGATTTCTTCCTATAGAAGCCACAGTCCCTGGAAACATCAACAGATATACTGACAATTTCAGGAGCATGTGTTAACGAGGGATCATGTAGGATGCTGCCTGAGTCCACAGCAAAGGGCACCTCACCTAACTTCTGGGACTAAAGTGGAAAATGCCACTCTATGTGTAGTGGTCTTGGGTCCTAACCACAGTTTGGATCCACATTCATCAGCTGTGTGACCTTGGACAAATCACATCACCTACTTGTGCCTCAAAGCAAACAGTAAGATAAGAGGTTGCTTCCTGCAGGACACTCTTCATAATGACTATAGCTTTTATATGGTAGGTAGAAAATAAAAATAACCCTCGTAATACAAAACCTGGTCAGTTAAAAACTGTATGATAAGAAGCCAGTGCTGTGAGGCATGGCTCAGAACGCAGGTAAGGCAGCAAACAAGAAAAAGTCAGGATTTAAAGATAAAGTTCTTTTAGACTGTTACTACAATTAAAGAATGGGCTGATTTAGGGATTTTTTTCCCCCTCACTAAGAAAAGTAATTTTCAACTTTCACAAAATCCTCAATTCTATGCTAACATTATAAACACATGGGGCCAGATTTTAAGACAGAAATAAGAACGCAGCCAAAATTCAGAGTACCTTTCAGGCAAAAAAACCCAAAAGAAGACAGATGTAAAGCAAAACGATGTAATGATTCCAGGATTTCACTGGAAGACTTAAATTTAGAGACGATTCTTAGGATAGCTGTCAGGATCTTAAAAATGGATTCAGAAAAGGGATGTGACCACAGCTCCAAGATCCAGGTAACACACCTTCTGCCAATAATGCACTGATGAGTTTGCTTCAACACTTTTATAGAAAGTCTGTCAACTTTGGGAAACCAACTACATTTCCTTCCCATAGAATCAGAAACATAGCAATACTTTTTCTTTTTTTCTTTTATTTTATTTTAAAGATGTGGGGTACAATTCAGAATTAGGTAGATAAGTGGTCGTTGTACAGGTAAATTTAATTCTATGTCATTCAGACTTAAAAAAGAAGGAAATTCTAATAGATGCTATAATATGGATGAACCTTGAAGACACTGTGCTAAGTGAAATAGGTCAGTCATAAAAGGACAAATACCCTACAATTCCACTGATATGAAGTACTAGAATAATCAAACTCACAGAGACAGACAGTAGAATGGAGGCTGCCAGGGAGTTGGGAGGGGAAAATGGAAAGTTAGTGTTTAATGGAGACAATTTCAGTTTTCAAAGATGAAAAGTTCTAGAGGTTGGTTTGCACAATGTGAACATATTTAATACTACCAAATTGTACACCTAAATTGGTTAGGACAATAAAATTTTTTGCTATATGTATTTTACCACAATTAAAAATAAACAGGCCAGGTGCAGTGGCTGGCACCTATAATCCCAGCACTTTGGGAAGCCAAGGCAGGAGGATCACTTGAGCCCAGGAATTCAAGACCAACCTGGATAACACAGTGAGACTTCTTCTCCACAAAAAATACAAAAATTAGCTGGGCATGGTGGTGCATGCTTGTAGTTCCAGCTACTCAGGAGGCTAAGGAAGAAGGATCACTTGAGCCCAGGAGGTCAAGGCTGCAGTGAGCTGTGATCATGCCATTAAACTCCAACTTGGGCAACAGAGTGAGACCCTATCTCAAAAATAAAATAAAATAAAATAAATTAAGCAAAAATTTAATAGCAATATTTCAACTTTCTGATGTCTGCTTACCTTAGTCCCTTTCCCAAGAAACTATAATTTGATTTAAAGTAAGTGTCTCACAACCAACTTGTAGCCTAACAGATTTTTTAAAGAATTTACACATGCTACCAAGGACAAAAAAGAGTTAATTTAGCATGCAGTTGGCATAAATGATATTCAACACAGAGAGGCAGGGGTGCCTTCCAGTAACTGCCAATATGAATATTTAGACTACTCTAGTTTAAATTTTTTTCAGGCAAAACCCACCCAAATCTCTCCACTAGAAGTAAGTCTATTAAAGATTGTATTACTACATTCTGCATTTTTAAGGAAGACTTAGTTTCTATTCTCAGTCTTAGAGACATCTCATCTGACAACTACCCTAACAATTCGGGCCTGATGAATTCAGAAAAGAAGCTGCCAGAGGTTAATGGGGAGGAAGGCAGGAGACACCTGCTCAGGTTTTCACAGACTATTTTACGACCTTGGGCATGACCTATGCTCACCCCAGTTTACTCATATGTAATGGGGATGTCACCTAGCCCTTCTCAACTGCCTTATAAAAGGAAGGTATTTTACTATTTTATCTCACATAGAGAAGGGAATCAATATATTTTATCTAATACATCCCAGAACTCAAAGAGTTAGTTTGCTTGTTATGGTTTATCCAGTTAACCAAAGGGAAATGAGGTCACATTTCAAGATAGTAACAGAAACTAAGTCATAAAATTTTATCCCAAGAATTTGGCTTATAAAAGCAAAGTTAACAGCTGCTTTCAGTAAAAGCTAAAAACTAGAAAACCATCATTTTAAGAACCTCAACCTTTTCTAAAACCTCTCAGTGACAACATGATACAGCTGGGGTTTCTCAACAGCTTCTTTCTGGCACACACACTTCAAACCTCTGTCTCCACTGCTGTTTCTGAAAGGATCACAGGAACTGAATGCAGAGCTCAACAAGGAAGAACCATTTTCTACCACTAGCCTCCTTGAGACAAGTGGCACAGTCCTTAACTCCCAGGGAAAGCCTGGGAGTTCCCTCTTCCTCCAAAGAGCCAAATCATTTGTGCTTGCTCCTCCTCCCAAGAGTGCAGACTCCCTGTCCCCTGGGTGAAGCACTGCCACTCCCCATGCCTGCCAGCTGCAACCACTGTCAGCCTACACAGCTGGGCCACCACACCCCTCTGTGTCCAAAATAGAGGCTTGGTGAGGTTTTTAAGAAGCCAATTCTCTTTCACTTTACCCTTAGTTGCAAAAATCTACTTGCATACTGTGCTGGCCCTTTGTAAAGCCCTGAATTTTTCTGTATACTTATACAGTCTTCCTTAGTCTAAAAGCTGGAAAGGACCCCTAGGGTCAAATGCGATATACAATTCCAGCTCCTTTTTTAACCTGCACTGCTGGAAAGAGGGCTACCTAAGGTTCCAAAGCCCTCAATGAGTAAAACAGAAACTCCGTGGGTGGCAAGCCCAGAATAGAGGGGAGAAAAATCACCCAGAATTTGTCCCTCTGCTTTCCACCACCCTATTCCTAACCTTGCTGAAGTCAGACCAAGGAAATTGGTTATTGGTATGTTCTTAAAGTCTCAGGCCTAGAAGAAACTACACCAAATGCTTGGATACCTATCCAAAGGTGCTAGTGGAAAACCCTCAGAGGAGAACATAGAATGCAGAACCAAAGGACAGACACACAGAGAAATGGCCACACACACATCAGCTTCTGCTGCTGGCTGCTGGGTGGGAGAGGCAGGCAGGCAGCAATGCATAATGGGGGGATCCGCAGCTGTGGCTCCACACGCCATCCACCCGGCCTCTTACCCACAGTGAATCCCTTCTCCTGAGGCCCCAGTGTCCTGGCAAGCCCTGCGCAGCAACATCAAAGCCTTGGCAGGTTGCAGCTCTCCGCGTCAGAGGCCATGGTGGCTCTGTGCAGCGATCCCACAGTCCCAGGCTGCTGGGAGCTCCCACAGCTCTAGGTGCAGGGAGAGCCGGAACAAGGGCAGCATGTGTGTGCCAGCACAGCAGGGGTAGAGAAGCAGGCGTCCAGAGGAAACAAAAGCCGAGTGCACCGACCCCACGGGTGGAAAAGCGCTGAACCCGGTGAGGAAGGCTGGCACAGGGTGCGGAGATGGACGCGCGGAGCTGCAGCCCTAGCTGACACTCAGAATGTGTGCTGCTCCACTCCTCCAGGCTCATTTCCATGAATGCAGTCACAGTCAGCCCCTCCTACTATCCCCCATTCCTGGCCTCCTGGGGGGGGGAGGGGAGGCACCAGCATTTGCTCACAGGCTGCATGCACTTGCTTTCTTCTCCCCCCTTAGAAGCAAAAACCTGACGGCTGCTTTCACTAGCAGGATGTTTCCCTTACTAAAGATGCCTTCTCCTTATTGCATGGATAAACAAGAGGCTAGATCTAGAGAGTAGATGTTCTGTCACCCCGAAAGCACAAGCCCAGTCCTTCCCACTTCTCTGTACCAGGTCAGCAGGCAAGGTGGCACTGACCAGACTGCTCCAACACCATCCTGGAGGGGGTTTGGAAGGAGTGTCCTCTGTTCTCCTCCTCCAGGGGTATCATGCCCTCTGTCTCGATGCTGTAGCCTTTTTACCAAGGACTCGCCTCCTACTCAGTGCACATGCTGGCTGGCCACTGTATCCACATGCTGGGGACGGTTCTTTCTTCACCAGAGCCTGCTGCATAGCCTTCAAAGACACACTCCGGTTAGAATGACTTGGGCAAGTAGATCTTGGGGACGATACAATATAAGACAGCTGGTGACAAGAACATAGCTACTGCCTGAGAAGTTCGAGCAGTTCTCAAACTTCAGAGGGTGCAAAAATCACCAAAGACACTTGTTAAATGAGCAGATCTGAAACTCCAGTCCCTAAAACTCCATAGGTTCAGGCCCCCATGTTAAACAGAATACAAGGTGACTGCAGACCACACTGGGAAACACAGACTGTGACTAATAAGAGACATAGGTAGCCAGGCTCGGTGGCTCAGCCTGTAATCCCGCGCTTTGGGAGGCTCAAGTGAGTGGATTGCCTGAGCCCGCGGGTTCGAGACCTGCTTGGGCAACTTGGCGAGACCTCATTTCTACAATAAATCAAAAAAATTAGCCGGGCATGGTAACGCGCGCCTGAAGTTCCAGCTACTTGGAAGGCTGAGGCGGAAGGATCGCCAGAGCCCAGCAGGTTGAGGCTGCGGTGGCCGGGAGCAGCCACTGCACTCCAGTCTGGGCGACAGAGTGAGACTCCAACTCAAAAAAAAAAAAAAAAAAAAGAGAGAGACATAGGTTATTAAAACAAGAACAAAATAACCAAGGAGAGAAAGTAAAAAAATAATCATTGTGCTAGACCAGGGCTCTTCAGTTTGAGCACTACTGACATTAAGGACAGATTACTCTTTGTTTTGGAGGCTGCTCTGAGCATTGTAGGGTGTTTAGCTGTATCCCTGGCCTCCACCTACTAGATGCCAGCAGCACCCCCACCACCATCCTCCCTTCCCCTAACCAGGTATGACAACCAAAAATGTCTTCAGACATTGCTGAATGTCCCTGAGGGGCAAAACTAACCTGGTTAAGAACCACTGTTCTAGATAAACAATAACGGGGGGAACCCTAAAATCCTTCCTCATGCTCTCTCCTCCTCTCCAGCCTCCTATTAGGAAATCACCAGTAGAAGGTACCTATCCCTCCATAAGCCCTACCCCCACTACCACACCATGGGTGTTGGGCCTGGCTGGGGAATGCAGACAGACTTTCTCACCACCAGGCAGTGCCACCAGGCCTGACCCAAATACCCTGGCTCTGCATTCCAATCTGTGCCTCTTTAGGAACAGCCATAGTATGAACAATTTTACTTTAGTGTCTAGATGGCAATACTCATTTAAAAGAATCATACCACATCTATGAAAATCAAATCCTAAAATTATGACAAAAATGTGGATTGAGAATCCCAATGCAATGTGTCCCCCAGCATCCTGTCTTCTTTCTTTCCTCTCACTGTCTAGTGAGCCATTCCACCTCTCCTCCCAATCCAGGGAAGATTCCATCCGCCCCGGCTCCACCAGAGTGCTCAATTCAAATCTCTCTTGGCTTCTTTCTTCCCATTTAGAGGTTCGCCCTTGCCATCGCTGAGTCCCAACTCTTAAAGGGAAAAGGCCCTGATTACTCCAGCCATGCTCCTTGCTCAGTTTATGTATTAACCATAACCTGACAACCTTCTAAGTCCATGCTGTCTTCTCAGAATGGTTGTACCATGCCATTTACCATCTGGTTATACACCACTCTGTTCCCTAGGGATTTCATGTATACATGAAATAAAGCTCTTGCTTTTCAATAATAATATACTGTAAATATGTTCATAGTACTTTTCACAGTCCTAAGCACTATATTCCTTATTTTGAAGTAACATCACTGGTTTTTACACAATCTCTTTCTCTCCAGAAATTGAAAAACCTCAGCAGGTGAATCCTGACCTATCACTTCCTATACAAGACTCAGTCATCATGTGCAAGGTTACTATGGTTCTTCCTTCAACACAACCAGCTTCCAATAAGCAGACAGAGTGAACCAACAACTGGAGTTTATTGCAGCAGGTGAACCTGGGCAAAGGCTTCAGCTTGATCCAGGCCAGAGGCAGCAGGTGGCAAAAGTCTGCACATTCAGTCAATTCTAGGCACAAACAACATGATACGAGGACAAAAACAGACAACAAGTTACAAGAAAAAGCTGCAAACAAAATGTCTGCAGTGTGGCCCTTCTCATATCTAAAGAAGACAAATGCCTGGCTGGGCACGGTGGCCTCACGCCTATAATCCCAGCACTTTGAGAGGCTGAGGTGAGAGAACTGCCTGAGCCCACAGGTCAAAGACCAGCCTGGGCAACTTGGCGAGACCTCATATCTACAATAAATTAAAAAAACTAGCCAGGCATAGTGGCGCAATGCCTATAGTTTCAGCTATCTGGAAGGCTGAGGGGGAAGGATTGCCTGAGCCCAGGAAGTTGAGGCTGTGATGGCCATGAGCACGCCACTGCACTCTAGCCAGGGTGACAAAGTGAGACTCCATCTCAAAAAAAAAAAAGGAAGACAAATGCCAAAATAAATTACTGTACAATCAAGTTTATGAAATCTCAGCAATCAGAGAAAACTGTTCACAGAATAGAAATCTCAAGAATCTCAACTGGGAAAATGTAAGTTTTTAAAAATAATTTTCTCAGACACATAATTCAACAATTTTTAAAAAGCAACACGTTGCATGTAGACAAAGCACTCTGTAAGTTACCGTGGAAGACACAAAGCTGATAAGACATGGTTTTAGCCTTCTAAGAGCTTGTGTGTTACTATTCCTTTTAAAGAGAGAAGAATCAGAAAGCCCATAAGTGCCAAATAAACGCTGCCCACAAGGTGCTATACAGGTAGGGGGACAGAGAAGAGTGTGGCCTAGGTTAATCCAGGATGGCTCTGGTACAAGCCCAGAAGGAGAAGTCATTCCAGGCAGAGGTGGAAAAGGCAGCACAAAAGGGCAAAGTCTGGAAGAGCAAGCAGTCAGATTGCAGTGCCTTTGAATTTGACACAGAGACAGTTGGATTCTATTCTGTTGTTGAGTCAGGGATGAGGTAAAGAAAGCAGCACTTCCAAAAGAGAAAGAAGTGGCAGTGAGGTGCCACAAGGAAGAAAAGGGACTGGAAGGTTTTCAGCGGTTGTGAAGGAAAAGTAACAGGACACAGGGCATTTGTTCAATGCAGTAAAAACTTCAGTTCGGAAGTGGTACCAAAGAAGTAATTTGCTTCCCCTATTCCAGCTCACAGCTTCAATTACCATCCTTATCCAATACTAATTCCCCAAACCGCTGCTGCTTTTGCATCCTCTCTCCAGTTCTCTGTCTCAGACACAGGGACAGTTGGAACCAGAGTGATCCTCTGACAAGCATGCAAGGGAAATATGCATCAATCACTTTATTTGTTCAACAACTTCTGAAGTGGAAAACAAGATGCAAGGAATACATTAGTATTCTGCAATTCATCAACAACTCAAACCCACTAATCCACAATGCTGCTCAAAGACCCTCCCTGAGCATGAGGCATACCCAACCCCCAAATTACCTGGGCCACAGGCTCCAAGTATCAAGGGACATAATAAGAGTAAAGTCTCTAGGCCAGCCTTAGGATTCTCAATCTTGATACTCAAACTCCCTAAATTTTTTAATACAAATGAAAACATGAATAACATACCATTTTCTATGAGTCTGGCACAAATCAAAATACTGATACAAACTACTGCCAAGAGTACATAGGTAGTCTTGCATGCTGCTGGCAGAGTGTAAATTGGTACAACCTCTATCACTACCAAAACTTAAAATGCACACACATTTTAATTTGATTTGACTCAAACTTAAGAACCTACTCCTTAAATTCCATTTAAGAGTTTACCCAATGGATACACTTTGAAAATTACAAAATGTAAAAACGACTTAAACACTATTTGGTGATGTAAAAGAATGAGATAGTTTGCAAATGCTAATATAAAAAGATCTCTAGGACACAATGCAAAAGGATGATAAAAAAATTCCTTCTCAAACACAGCACCTATGCTTGGTAAATGCACAGGGAGCTCAAGAAGGATGCACTTGAAACACGTTGGCAGAAATCACCTTTAAAGACAAGTACTGTGGAAAGAGTGAGGGGAGGCTTGGACTCTTCCTTTTCTGACTATCTGAATATCTGGATCCACAACTAACACAAAATTTAATAGTGAAGTTTCTATTCAAAGAAAATATGAAAATGCCACCAGCCACTGACATTTGCTCAGACTGATGCCTAAGTATTTCTTTTGTGGAAGAAACCTCCTTGAGACCTGTTCTAACATCCTAGAAATACCTGTTGTAACTACACCCAATCTGCTGTGATTTCATATGTGATCTTTCATCTGAATTCTCTGACTCAGAATTCTGACTCTTCAAAGAAAATACAAAGAAAAGACTTTAGATATCAGGAGGGAAGGAGATTCAGAAACAGCCACTGACTCAGAAAAGAAATTCACTGGATGTTTTTTAGGTCAGAAGTTGAATTTCTATGATTCCTGTGTAGAGGAAGGGAGAACAAGAAAATATTTTCTTAAGGAAGAAAGGAACATGCTTGGGCAAGTCCTCACACATACAAGCTGATCTGTAGGGGCAGCAGGACTCGACTTTTTTCCCCTAGTGTATTACCAGGGTCTACAGAATCAAACACATCATGCAGTCAAAAAAAAAAAAAAAAAAAAGATAAATAGAAACACATGAAGACATGAGATCATCATATCTCAAAAGTGGCTGTTTAAACTTAAATTCCTGGTTGATTTGGGCTCAGTCACTCCAGGAAGCCACAGTAACAAACAACTTTTATTTGCAGAACTGAACAGGGCTGGAATAGATAACTTCTAAAACACTTCATGGTTTAAAAGTTTGTGACTACACTGCTTTCAGTGACTCTGTCATCGTTAATTGTTTCATGGCTCCAGCTGCAAGATGAACCCAGATGAATCCCCAAGTTGAAGTTCTTCAGAAGGTAAACAGAAGAGGGCAGCAGTTACAACAGTCACTTTCTAAAAAGCAAGTCGCAGGTGGGTTGAAAACAGAAGAGCATAGACAAGAAACTGTACATTCAATAAAGTTGTCTTTGGAGGGTTGTCAAAATCCAAGGGAAAAATAAGAGATGAGTACTATAAAAAAAAGTTCCAGAAGGTCTAGCACTCAATCACTAATTTAATCAGCAGTAAATTGTATGTAGGTTCTGTCAGTCCCCAGTCACAACAAACACATTCCACCAAACTTTTCTGAACCACAAGGCTCTTAAGGCCCAGATGTGTGCCTGCCAAGATGTACATTACTGCCTCTTCTCTCCACAAATACTACTGGCTTAGAAAATTCCACCTGATGCCTTCCACATCCCTAGTATCTAACTGGACTTTAGGTCCTGACCATGCCCTCAGCAAGTCCTGTGCTTTTATATTCCGTAACTAAGAAAACTTGGGAGGCTACAGAAAGCCTCAGACAATGGATAAAGGTCAATTTTTTTTTTCCAGAGGAGTAGAATCCAAGTCCTTGTTTCTGTTCACCTCATTAAGAAGAAAGGGCAGTTCTAATCCTCTACAACACCATGAGGATTTATCTCTGGTGTACTCAACGGGGAAGCCTATAAAATTCAAACCAGAGCAAGTCCCCTTCAGAACTTGTCACAGCAGATGGCGATACAGGTTTCTTGCTATGATGTGTGCTTTGTACAATGCCAAACATGCTCTTGCTTAAAAATAAAGATGTAACCATTTTTGATTCTGTGAAATATGAACTCAATCTGTAAGAAGAGAATGAGAAATGTCTAGAGGGATATTAATTTATAGGAATCACACCTTAGGTCTTCCTGCCAATACCTCAACCTAAGCAACGTATCAAACCAGAGGAGAGCACAATTACATGAAATGCATTAAAAGAATGGAATAAGTAGAAAGTTCACATCAAGGAGAGCGTTTCAGATGCAATCTGAAAATCCAATGTCCCACTGGAAGGGCACTATACTTAATTCTATTGGCATACTTTCCTATAAATAATACTTTATACCTACATGGTATCTTACAGCTTAAAACATTTTCCCATTTCCATTTTTTTCGGGAGGTGGGATCAACAAAGCCCAATTATAAACTCTGTGTATTTCCTCACAGATAATGCAAAAGACTCAATGAGTTCAAATAATCTACCCAAGGTAAGCTACTAAAAGACAGAGCCCAATTCACACTCAGGGTCACTGGCTGCATCCTTGGCTCTTTCTTTTCTCTTACGGAAATACACAGATTCACTTCACCTCAGCATTTACTGAGCATCTGCCATAGGCGCAGTCTGTGCTTGGAGCTGGGATTTAAATAGCTCCAGTTCCCTGCCCTGTGTGGAAAGTGAAGGCCAGTGGAGAGAGGCAAATAAGCATGGCAGCAGGATACCCGGCCACTGTGGTTGAGCACATCACGTACTCACAGAACGTCAGAGGACACCAAGAGGCTTCAGAGGGACCAGCCTTTGAGCTAGGACTTGAAGGATCAACAGAATCCCCAAATGGAGAGGCAGACAGAATGGCGCATACTAAACAAAGTGCCAGGTAGTGACTGGGTGCTGGAGTCAGTGGACACACTGCAGGTCAGGGCCCAGGGCACAGCAGTCCTGGACTGACACCAGGAAGAGGACTTAGTGCTTGTAAAGACCCTCAGGGCCCACACAAGGAGTTTAGATTGCATCCCAAAGAAGGGGTTCAAAAACAAATCAAGGGGAGCTAACCATTACAAAGAAAGATTAAATAGTTAAAAAACCAATTTATGGCAGTTAAGAAAACAGTGCCAAATTAATTACATTGGTTAATTCTCAGTTACGCACACACACACACACACATACATACATACATACATACATAAATACTGGAAGGAAAATTAATGAACATATGTGCCAGGTAAGGATGGAGGTAGAAAGCAACATCTGTAACTTATAAATCGGGGGTTTGAGATTAGTGCAGCAGGAAGGGGTCTGACTTCTCTAAATAATATTTTCAAAACCCCCTAGCTACCCTTTCTTAGGTGAGCTCTTCAGGGCAGTTAAGTCTAGTAAAAGTAGCTCTCTGAAAAGTGTAACAGACACTTAACTTCTGCCCTCCCCTGGGATCTTGGGGACCTGCCAAAGGAAACTTCATTTGTTCCCTTCACTTCCGTAACTGTCTAAATGCCATTCTGTCTCTCATAGCAGTATCTCAGAGCATCTATCTTAGCAGTGGTTAGAAGGGCAACACTGCCCTCCCTACTGTGCCAAATAGACAACATGAGGAAACACCCCCAGGAGGGGGTGAGGGAAATGGAGAAGCACCAGTCCTTTAAGGTTATTTGTTCAAAGCAAAGTTGCTAAGTAATTCAATCTCTAAAATCCCTGTACTTAAAATTAAGCCCAACCCTTATCACTCCATTGTTGAATTAAAGCACACACATACAGGAAGCTTATGTTGAATTTTAAAGCCTCTTGGATGGCCAGAGGCCAAGTACATATGACCCCTCTAACTATTAAACAGCACCTCCCAGGTGGGTCTGAAGATAGGGTCACCTGGAAGGACCAACAGCAAAAACCACAGCCAGACCTGGCTCACACCTACTGTCCCAGCATAATCGCGTGTGTCCTTTTCCACTATCAAAAGTGTTCCCTTTGGAACTAGAGACCTTGGCTAGTGTGGACTCATCTTCCAAACACAAAAACACCCACCCAAGTATGCAGTTCAGTCCTGGTCTGGAACAGACCTTCATTACGGTCCACCTCCTCAAATGCAAAAGTGTCATCATAAACACCTATATGTCCTTCTCTCTCAAAGTCTTTCACACATGGTATAGCTTTCCAGATCACCCCACAGACACTGTCCAGGATCATCTGCACCTGGAAGCAAGACTTTAAAATATGTGTTTTATAGTGAACCAGAAAGGGAAAAGCATAAAAAGGACTCTCAAAACTTATCGTAACTTTCACAAAACTCACTTTGAAACATAGCCTCAGCCAGGCTCGGTGGCTCAGTCTGTAATCCTAGCACTTTGGGAGGCCAAGGTGAGTGAATTGCCTGAACCCGTGGGTTCGAGACCAGCCCGGGCAATTTGATGAGACCATGTCTCTACAATAAATCAAAAAATTAGCTGGGTGTGGTAGTCCACTGAGGCAGAAGGATCGCCGGAGCCCAGCAGGTCGATGCTGCGGTGGCTGTGAGTGTGCCATGGCACTCCAGCCTGGGTGACAGAGCGAGACTCCAACTCAAAAAAAAAAAAAATGGCCTAATATCTATTTCAAACTTATTCATATCACTCATTACTAGCTAGAAACCAGTATACATTTTACACTGCCATCTGATGAAGGCACCACAATAAAACACACACACACACACATCCACACACAAAACTCCTTTACTGACCTAGGGTGCTTTAAGACACAGTTCTTCAGCAGAATCTTTTGAGATTTAGAAGCCACAAAGTTTGTCATCTCATTAGTCATACAAGCTTCACTGTTTACAGTATGGGTGTGGAGCAGATGAGGGAAATTCTATAGATTTATAAGACTTCAAACAGTCTTCACCTAATACCAAAGAGGAAGACGAAATTAATTGTGTCTTTTCCCTTGGTTATATTTTACTTAATAAACAACAAGTATTCTCTATCCCCAATCTTACTAGTGCTTTCAATCTGGCCTCTTTACCTTTTAATATCAGATTTTTTTCTGAGTATTCATGCAATTCCCAGAAGTACTAACCAACTGTTATTCAGATATAGGAAGTAAAGACATAATCACCAAGCATGAAGCAGTAATCCACCAAGAAACACTCACTATAATAAAAGCAAAGATTGGAGGGATCTCTTTAGTTTAAAAAACACAGAGTTCCCTCCCTCATTCCCTCCCTCTCTCTTTCTCTCTCTCTCTCTCCATATTTTCTAGAACATGTAAGACACTTCTGACAAATCTATCACATATTTCACAATAATCCCTCTTGCCCTTTGGAGATGGTGGAGGTGACCCACTGCCCCGTCTACATTGTTCCTTAACTCCTCCACCAAAGGACTCAGTAACACTGTCCTCACAGGATTTCACATAATAATCAAAAGAGACACCTACAACGCTATTCCATATGCCACAAGTCACCTCTGTCTCGACCTGGGTTTGTGGCTGTAACTCACCATCTTCCTCTTTGGTTCTAAGGACCATCTTCTTCCCGTACAGGTCCGTCTGATCTTCAAAGAGAGCTATAACTAACTCCGAGTCAAGTTCTCCTGTGAGGTATGACTGGATGGGGTCAGGGATACCTGCAGGGTTGTCCAACCACTAGGACAGCTCATAGCTGCTTCCTGAACAAACAGGCAATGGCTGGCCGCAAGCCTGGGCCAATCAGCCTCCAGCCTCCAAAGAAGGGGCACTCCCAGGAACAGCCACCACCCAGTTCCTGAAGTCAAGCTCAAACACCTTCCAAATGCATTAACCAACTGCATCCCTGAAAGCAGTCTTACTCAGTATTCAAACTAGTCTTTTCTCAGACATAGCCAAAGTCACAGATAGAGCCTGCTGCTGTTTTTCTCTTCGCTTTCCAGTAACCTCAGGGGATTGCTGCTAGGACCCCTCCTACCAACACCAAAATCCACAAATGCTAAAATCCCTAATGTAAAATGGTGTAGCATTTGCATATAACCTACACACATCTACCTATATACTTTAAATTGTCTCTAAATTACTTATAATATCTAATACAATGTGCATGCTATGTAGGCAGCTGTTATGATATATTATTTAGAGAATGATGACAAGAAAACAAAGTCTGGGCCATGGTGGATCATGCTTGTAATCCCAGCACTTTGAGAGGCAGAGGTGGGAGGACAGCTCGAGCCCAGGAATTTGAGACTAGCCTAGGTAACATAGTGAGACCTCATCTCCACAAAAAAAAAATTTAAAAATTAGCTGGGTGTGGTGGTACGTACCTGTAGTCCCAGCTATTCAGGAGGTTGAGGTGGGAGGATCACCTGAGCCCAGGGGGTGAAGGCGATGGTAAGCAGTGATTATGCCACTGCATTCCAGCCTGGTCCGAGTGAGACCCAACTCAAAAAAAAAAAAAAGAAAAAGAAAAAGAAAAAAGAAAGGGGGGGGGTTGTACATATTCAAGCATAGACACAACCTTCCTCCCCCCACTCTGATATTTTCAATCCTCAGTTGGTTCAATCGTGGGATATGGAATCCACAGAGAGAGAAGGCCGTCTATACTTTCTTAGAATGGAATCATTTAAAACCCTGGTCCTCTTACAGTGAGATAATAGCACATTTTCCAAGAGAATAACTAAGAGATCGTAATCTCTATGGCATGTTATGAGGTCACAGGCTAAAAGCAGAGGGCAAATTTAGAAGCCAAAAAAAAAAAAAAAAAACATATCCAAGGGCCAAATTCTCATATAAGTTCAATTTTATACCTATAATAATTTCTGTGTTGCACCAAAATGTTCTTTTTTTGTAGTCTTACTATGTTTATAATACATGTTCATTATCGAAAATCAGTAAACAGTAATAAGGAAAAAAGAAAACACCTTAATCCTATTACCAGTGATAACCACTGATGACATTTTGCTGTATATTTTCCATATTTTTGTCATACATATTATATATATTCTCTTTACACATACAGAGAGAGACACACACACACACACACACACACACACACGAAATTGGATATTTTACATGCTATTTTATAACCACCTGTTTTTTACTTATAACAAACATTTTCCCAATGACTGTAAATGGATATCTATCACACTTTTTACTATTCACAGTCTGGACATAATTTTTAACCAGTTCCTCCACTGTAAAATGTTTTAGTGGGTTCTATTCTTCCTGCCAATCTCAATACCCATATACACTTGTTTGGCACCTATCTCCAGTCAAAAATTTCTTAGTAGTAGAATTGCTGGATTCAGATATAGCTTCCCATTTATACATGGGAAGGACTTACAAGTGACAAGTAAAAGGAGAACATCTTGTTCCTAAGGCATCATCATTGTAGGTGACGTTTATTGAGTGCTTACTTTGTGCCCAGTTTGATATAACTTAACTTATCCAAATCCTGAAAGCATCCCTATGGGGAGAATGTCCTCTCCATTCCCAGTTCATAGATGAGGATACATCCAGAGGGGTTACACAACTTGCCCAAAGTCCAAGACCAAGCTACAGAGCCCACCCTCTACTACATCTTGCTCCCTGCTAGACTCTCAATCTCCTCTCTTGGTTGTAAACACAAACTCCTGTAGCAGCTCTGTAGGAAGCCTGTAGCTGCTAGACTTTGGCCAGGTCTCACCAGGGAGTTAGAAACATGAACATCTACAGCAAGACAAGTCACACCCTGACAGTGACCACAGGCGCTGACATGCATCAAGGGCAGTAACTTCATCCCACCCTCTTCTTTCTTGCCTAACAATAGTTGAATAAATATATATGCATTTTTAACCACTTTGTTTTGTAGAGGCAACTAATATCAATCCAATTTGTTACCTTTTAAGTTGAATATGTCAAAACTATAGCTGCGCTCTGTCCTTTCCAATCTCCATCCATATTAAATTCCAGTGTTAAGCCCCAACCTGTGCGATTTCAAAATCCATGTTTAATGATTCCCAAACCAGCAGTTATATCTCCTGGTGTCAGGTCTGATTCGTAGATGGTGATCCTAACTTAGTAAGAAGACAGGTCGCTTCTATTTTACACCTACTATCAAATGGTACAGCATTTCTCTGGAATAGACTCCCAAAAGCAAGAGTGGCCATGAGATCTAAGAACTTCCAGCTTTCACAGATGCTGCCAAAGTGTCTGCCACTTCCCTAATGGGATCAAACTTAACTTCTGCCAGTCTGATAGGGGAAAATGGTTTCTCACTGTTGATGGTTTACGTTGATCTGCTACTGATGTTTTTTCATAAGTTTGAAGCATTTCCTCTTTTGTGAATTGTTTGTTCAAATCCTTTGTCCACTTTTCCATTGGTTATTTTTCTTAATGACTTGTACACTGCTACTGTTTTATATTAATGTTGCAAAAATTTTATCACAATCTGTCACTTGTTTTTAACTTTAGTTGTATCTTTTGTCTTATAGATGTTTTTATTCTGTTGCAAACAAATCTATAATCTTACCATTTGTTTCACTCAAGATTCACTGGGCACATGGAGTGCCAGGAACTAGCGAGACATGAGAAGATCAAACAGACAAAAATGCCTGCCCTCATGGCATTTCCACTCTACTGAGATGGGAAAGACAGGGAAACAAATAAGTAAAATATACAGTATGTCAGAGGGCAAGTATCATGTAGAGTGGGAGAGGATGAGAGGGAGGTAATCAGGGAAAGCCTCTCCTGAGAATGGTCAAGAGACAGACCAGTGTGGCTGGAGCAGAAAGAACAGTATGAGAAGTGGAAGATACAGTCAGACGGGTGAGGAAGGTGGTGGGAGAACTGCATGGGGTCTCACAGGCTATTTTAAGGACTCTGGTTTCTATCCCGGGTGAGATGGGTAGTTGCTGCCAGGGTTCTGAGCAACGCAGAGAGATGTGACTTCCTTTGTAACAAGACCACTCTGGTTGTGGGTAAGAATAGACTGGAAACAGCAAGAACAGGTGTTCCGAGACAAGCTAGGAGGCTGCTAGAGTCATCCAGGTGAGAGGTGATAGCAGCTTTAACAGTAAAAGTGGCCAAACTCTTGCTATATTTACTTTTAAGGTAGAACCAAGGACCTGCAAATGGATTCCATGAGAGGTGTAGAAAAGAGAAGGAAGGTAACTCCAAGCCTTCTGGACTGGCAAGTAGAGGAATAGAGCTGTCATCTTCTGATAGGCTTCCACGTGGATTTCCCATGGTCTACCCTACACAGCCTCTGCCCTGCAGGCCCCATCACTCTACCCACACACAGCTCCATCTCTCCATCCACCCATGGCTCCTCATGTCCCTTGCTTCTCTGAACCTTGTGACTTTCATCTTCTTCTCCCACTATTCAAAGCATCACTCTTGTTATACCCAGTTCACATTCTCAAAAGAAGGAATCTAACTGACTCACATAATAGCCACCATTTCTACTGGGCACAGCAGGCCACCTCTTATGTTTCTGGCTAGCCTATAATGTTGACTGCTTTCAGGATAGGTTTGTGTCCCAGCTCCCATATGCCCCTGGCAAAAGAGCTACCCCTTAAGCTGTTATGAGTCAGGTAACATCCCCTAAAGCTGGGAGCATCACAGGGCATACATGGCCCAACACCACATCATCATCTGTTCAATTTTTGTTGTTCCAAGCAAGTACAACAAATAAGACTTTGCTAAAAAAGGAAGTAATGAAGAGCCACGTCTTAAAATTCCTTAAAATAGACATTTAACTACTGAATCACCAAATTATATGTCTGAGTCACTTATAAGGAAAGTGACTACACAATTTATCATCCATACTGAGAGATTTTTTAGATTGAAAGTAGATGCTATAAATAATTATATCAGCTAATTGGCATAAACTGGGACTGTTTTTGGCAAACAAAGGTAAATCTATAGTATCAATCCCAGAGCATTATAGAAAAATTATGTATTCAAGGAGGAACTTTTTAGAAGTTTCAAAGTACATTCTGAAATAACTAGAAAAAGAATGGCATATTTTAAAATCAGATCAATTATCTAGGCCTCAGAGCAGTATCTGAGCAAATGATATTGGAAACATGCAAGAGCTGGCACAGGCCATATAACAAGCATTAAACCAACAAAGTGGAAGAAAACATTTGACAGTTGTTCATATTAAAATCATACATTAGGGCGTTTTGACTGAAGATACTGCATATTTTCAATTAATACATCTTTTTTTCTTTTGAGTTGAAGTCTCTGTTGCCCAGGCTGGAGTGCAATGGAATGCTCACGGCCACCGCAGCCTTGACTTGCTGGGCTCAGGCAATCCTTCTGCCTCAGTCTTCCAAGTAGCCAGAACCACAGATGTGTGGCTAATTTTTTGATTTGTAGAGATGAGGTCTCGCCAAGTTGCCCAAGCTGTTCTTGAACCCATGGGCTCAAGCAATCCCCTCACCTCAGCCTCCCAAAGTGCTGCGATTACAGGCTTGAGCCACCACACTTAGCCTCAATTAATATGTCTTAAATAGAATTAATCCTTTACTTCAGCCTCACCCCCTCCAGCAATAGATGAGATGAGAATATGCAAACATGTAATGGTTTAAAATGACACTGGAATTTTTTTTTTTTTTTTTTAAGTAAGAGTCTCACTCTGTTGTCAGGTTGGAGTGCAGTGGCATGCTCACAGCGACTGCAGCCTGGACCTGCTGGGCTCAGGTGATACTTCCACTTCGGCCTTCCAAGTAGCTGGAACTACAGGTGTGTGCCACCATGCCCCATTGATTTTTCTTGATTTATTGTAGAGACATGGCTTACCGTAGCCTTGACCTCCTGGACTCAAGTGACCCTCCTGCCTCAGCTCCCAAGTACCTAGGACTACAAGCATGTGCCATCATGTCTGGCTAATTTTTTTGGTAAAGACAAGATCTCACTATGTTGCCCAGGCTGGTCTCCAACTCATGGGTTCGAACAATCCTCTGCCTTGACCTCCCAAAGTGCTAGGATTACAGGCATGAGCCACTGCATTCAATCTACTTATGTAATAGTCTTAGGCAAAATTTGTTTTTAAAAGCATAATACCCATATCGGTCATAATCCCAAAGAAGCAGAAACATACTCCAAGTGAGAGTCTGGAAAGAAAGGCATTATCTATAATAGTGATAACAGATTTAGGGAGAACTCCAAGCAGTGATGAAGCACCCCAGGGCTAGCAACAGGGGGTGGCCCGCATCAATACTAAGTCAGAAGGAGCAGGGAGCACTGTGCTGCTGCTGAAGTGGTGCATGGGGGGTCATCTGGCAAGAGTGTTGGTAGAGGATTCCACTAGCCTCAGCTACCTGCAGGGAAGAATCACCTTTACCACACTCCCCTCCCATACACCAATCTCTTGGCCAAACCAGGAACCAGAGGGGATGGAAGCCTCAAGACGCACTCCATCCAGGATAGCCTTCTGCAGAGAGCAGGACAGTGCCAGGCAGGAAGTGGAGCTGAGGGGTTGAGGGGAAGGAAGGCATCTGGCATAGGCCCTAAGCCAGGAGATCATGGGGGCCAGGTTTCCCACTGTTGAAAAAGGGATCTGGAAGCACAGAAAGATGGGAAGGCTAAAAAGAACCGTAAGACTGAAATGCAATTGGAAGAGCTAGTATTTTTAATGGTTGTATTATATACACACTGTAGTTTACTTAACCAGTTCTACTTCTGGACATCCATTCCTTTATATCCTATATAATGCTACCACATCTTTGTACCTTTGCTTCTGCTGACTAGTTCTAAGTTTAGTCTAACTTCCTAAGTTCCTCTTAAGGGTCTATCAAAAGATACAAACTATTTTAAGGCTCTCTATACATGCTATGAAATTGGTTTCCAAAATAATTGTTTCTATTTACCAGTCATCTTCTAAAGTGTTAGTCTAGTCACACCTAAATGTCCAGTGAGGATTATCATTTAAAACACTGCCAACCAGATAGACAAAAAGTAAGAAGACCTCATGTCTGCAAATTTTTTTTTAAAAATTTAAAAATTAGTCAGGGGTGGTGGCGCATACCTGTAGTCCTAGCTACTTGGGAGACTGAGGCCGATCTCTTGAGCACAGGAGTTTGAGGCTGCAGTGAGCTATGACTGTGCTGCTGTGCTCCAGCGCAGACAATAGAGTGAGACTTTGTCTCTAAAAATAAATAGGCTGGGCACGGTGGCTTATGCCTGTAATCCTAGCACTTTGGGAGGCCGAGCGAGAGGACTGCCTGAGACTATGGTTTGAGACTAGCCTGGGCAACATGGTGAGACCTCATCTCTACAATAAATCAAAAAATTAGCCAGGTGTGGTGGTGCACATGTAGTCCCAGCTACTTGGAAGGCTGAGGCAAAAGATCTCCTGAACCCAGCAGGTAGAGGCTGTGGTAGCCATGAGCGTGCCATTGTACTCCAGATTGGGCAACAGCGTGAGACTTCGTCTCAAAAAAATAAAATAAGACAGAACAAATAAATAAATAAAATGAAAACAGAACTAAGCCAGGGAGTATATATACTAAATACTTTTAGCAATTATCATCTCTGGGCGGTGGGATTATAGAGAGTTTTCCCATCATCTCCATTCATTCACCAATCCTTCCCTCTATGTCCATGCAGACACTGCATTGGACTCCTACCTGGTCTCCTGCCACCAATCTTCCTTCTCAATTCTACTCCCTAGTGATGATCTCTGTATTGATCCACTCAGAAATACCTGAGACTGGGTAAGTTATAAAAAAAATAAGTTTATTTCAGCTCACAGTTCTGTATGATGCCAGCATCTGCTGGGATTCTGGTGAGGCCTAAGAAAGCTTACAATCATGATGGAAAACAGAGAGGGAACAGGTGTGTCACATGGCAAGAGAAGATGCAAGAGAGAGAGGAGCTGGAGCCAGGATTTTTTATTTATTTGTTTTTTAAAATTTACTGTAGAGACAAGGTCTTGCCAAATTTCCCAGGCTGGTCCCGAAACCTTGGGCTCAGGCAATTCTCTCACCTCTGTCTCGCAAAGTGCTGGGTTTATAGTCATGAGCCACCACACTCAGCCTGGGCTCTTTTAAATGATCAATTCTCGCATGAACTAACTGAGTGAGAACTCACTCATTACCACAAGAATGGCACTAAGTTATTAAAGAGAGATCTACCCCCATGACCCAATCACCTCTCACTAGGCCCCACCTCCAACACTAGTGATCACATTTCATCATGCGATTTAGAGGGGACAACCACCCAAACTATATCAATTTCTGAAGCTGTCTACCTGACACAACCCTAAAATCCTAAATCCAACCAGGTGTGGAAGTTTATGCTCGTAATATCAGCACTTTGGGAGGCTGAGGCAGGACGATCGTTTGAGGCCAAGAGTTCAAGACCAGTCTGGGAAACATAGTGAGACCCACATCTCTACAGTAAATAAATAATTAGCTGAGTGTGGTGACACATGCCTATAGTCCCAGCTACTCAGGAGGCTGAGATGAGAGGATTGCTTGAGCCTAAGAATATGAAGCCACAGCAAGCCATGATCACACCACTGCACGCCAGCCTAGGCAACAGAGCCAGACTCAATCTCTAAAAAACAAAATGAAATAAACAAAAAATAAAATCCAAATCTAAAATGATTTAAAATATGAAACTTTTTGAAAATCAACATGACACGCAAAGGAAATGCTCACTGGAGCATTTTGGATTTCAAATTTTCTGATTAGGGATGCTCAACCAGTGAGTATAATACATTCTAAAATCTGAAAAAAATCCAAAATATTCCTGGTCCCAAACATTTCAGATAAGAATTCTTCAACCTGTACTCCTTTTTAATAACATCCTAATCTTTTTTCAGTAACTTGATATATGAGACTCTTACATTTATATTTTTTATTTTATTTTATTTTTTCTGAGTTGGAGTCTCATTCTGTCACCCAGGTTAGAGTGCAGTAGCACACTCATGGCCACCCCAGCGTCAACCTGATAGCCTCAAGCAATCCTTCCGCCTCAGCCTTCCAAGTAGCCGGAACTACGGGCATGCTACCACACCCGGCTAATTTTTTGATTTCTTGTAGAGATGAGGTCTTACCAAGTTGCCCGGGCTGGTCTCAAACCCCTGGGCTCAGGCAATCCTCTCGCCTCGACCTCCCAAAGTGCTGGATTACAGGTTTGAGCCATAACACCCAGCCAAGATTATATTTTTTAAAGCTATCTTCTATATCTTCCATGATCTGTTCCTTAAACTGCCTCTTTTTGCTTTTTTTTTTCTTGTTAATGTTGAGGATTTTCCTTAAATGTCTAATAAACATAGACAGTTACTTCACATTTAAGAGTGAGGCACTCAGAACCTGATTAGAAGCTCTGTGTGGTAGGCATGACCTACAGATTGGTGAGTGGCACTGTGTTATAACAAAGCAGTAATGTACACAGATCTCCCATGTAGGACTCTGTAGGTTCTTTTTGCTTGGGCTAGTTACCCAAAGAAGTAGTCTCTGATCTCCAGCGTGAGTTGTGTGGTCTGACCACCAGTATTTGGGGGGCTAGGTAGAGGGATAAAAGATGGGGATCTCTCATAGACTTTCACTCATGCTCTTTGTCTTCATATTCTTCTTCAGAAATTAAAACTTCACGCATCACCAGAAGAGAAAGAGAAATCATGCATCACCAGAAGTGCAAGTGCTACAGGAGATGGGGAGAAGCTCTGGAGTCTTAACTGCCCACTATGAACTCCTTCAACCCACCCTTCATGTCCACACCCATTCTCAGAAGCCCTGGGTGCCTTGAAGTCTTTCTGGAATTTGGAGGTAAATCATTTTGCTTCCTGGTGTCCTCTTCCTCTGCAACTTGAATCTTTACTGACAAGCTGCCAGTGGGAGAGAGTTTAGGACATACAATCATGCAAGTGTCCTCAAAGGCCTGGAAGTAGTATATCTACAGGCTAAGGCAGAGAGTGATAAAGGCTTGTTAAGCCTCTACAGGCAGAAATCCAGAGACCTGAAAACACTGCAGAACTCTTTCAAAGATTACTTCTACTTCGGTTATCTAAAAAAACATACATTTTACTGTTTTTCCTTACAGACATAAATTGCATTAGACCCTGAGAGGAAAATAAAAAGGCTTGACGACAAAGATATGTGTAATATGTCACAAAGAATTAAAAGAAGGTTCCTATTCCTTGACATATGCCTACCTTGCATCTGCAAGGGGAGCTATGGGATTTCTGATCACATCTGCTAGTGAAAAACCTTTATAAGCCAGAATTTTCAGCACTTTTATCATCAAAGAAAAACTCAAGACCAATTAGATGTCCAAAAAACCCTAAACCACGCCCTGTTTATGTACACAATTTGAATTTATTTCAATTTTTTCTAAGGGCCATTAACTTATGCAAGAAAAAACAAGAGAGGCATAATACATCACAAAGACTGATCTTATGTATTTTCTATGTCAAGAAAGTCTATTATCATCAGTACCACAAAATGCTACAAAACTGAAAAAATGTGTGGTTTTGAGTTTCTATATGTTTGGGTTTTTTTCTTTCTGAAAAAGGGTTCAACAGCACTGGCCAGATACTCAGAGAGGACCCTTGTGTGTGTGGGGGGGGGGGTCCATGCATCAGGGCTGTAGTCTTTTCAGTATGCACTGGGGCCATCATGAAGACCTAGGAGAACTCTGGTTCAAGTGACCACAGCTTTCTGAAGGCAACAGGATGATGCCCCTTCAGGACCCCACCATCACCAGCCTCACCACAGCCCAAGGAGATGTCCGGAAACTTTGGTTAAATATAAATTTGACGTATTTGTGATACGAAACATTTTCTTCCATAAAGACAAAGAAGAACAGCACAATTCACAAGTGAAAAAAAGAATAATAAACTTGAAGTTGAAATAAACTTCAAATTATAAGTGGTTGCTACAGAAGTGTCAGATGCCCTTTAAAATAGTTAAAAATATTTATGTGGTAAATTCTATCTGTGCTGCCCTCTGCTGGTTACATGAAGAGATTGTTAAAAGGGTGACGGACATTCTGTCAATAAATTCCATTACCTTTTCAATGTATTTAGGAAGAAAAGTGGCAATTCATGTTCTACCTAGCATATGTGCCTTGCTCTGGTGATATTCAACAGTATTTATTTTCTTAAAGGGCTTTGTTAATATTAACATTGGTCTGCCCTCTGTTCATGCACTCTGGCTAATCTGATGGAATAATAGCTAATGGGAGCTTATAATGTACAGGCAGATATAGTCAAAAATAATAATAAAAACCAACAATAAATAACAAACAAAACTGGGAACAGTGACTCACACCTGTAATTCCAGCACTTTGGGAAGCCACAGAGGGAGGATCACTTGAACCCAGGAGTTTGAGACCAACTTGGGCAACATAGCAAGACTCCATCTCTACAAAATAAAAATAAAAATTAGCCAGGCATGGTGATATGCACCTGTAGTCCCAGATACTTGGGAGGTTGAAGCAGGAGGATTGCTTGAGCCCAGAAGTGCAAGGCTACGCTGAGCTATGATTGTACCACTGCACTCCAGGCTGGGCAACAGCATGATTCTGTCTAAAAAAAAAAAAAAAAAAAAAAGCTGGGGAGACACCCCTTATCAACAAGGGTGCTTGAACGAAACGTATTTGTATACCAACCCTTAACTGTACCCCACAATATCAAAATAAAAAATATTGATTAAAAAAAAGTTTTTATTTGATGATAAAAGTGCTATATATACATAAAATGCTAGAAAGTGATGAGTGCTATGGGGAAAATAAAGAAATTAAAAGTGCATGATGGAGGATGGGGGCAGGGATTGTTATGTTTTAAATAAGATAGTCAGAATAGGCATCACTATTCTGAAGATAAATACTGAATCTCAGTTACTTTTCCCCCAACCACCCCCAAAAAGTTGTATTCAGGTTTTCCTTTTCTAAAATTCTGTGGTAGACAAAATGCATTTATATTAGTCACTGAACCTCACACTTCTTTCTATTCTTCACCATGTAGACTAATAAAATTATGCAACATTTGCAAAATTTGATTGCAAAGACCATTTCTCCACAAGGAGACCTGAGCTCCAGGATGCACAGTGACACCATGACAACCAAGCTTCCCATTTCCTTGTATCTTCTTAGGATGAAGTCTCATTATATGATAGCCAGAGATTCTCTTACTCTCCACCTGAAAGAGCCTAATACTGTCCTCCCTTTTTCTAGCTAAACTTTACTGAGAATATCTGTCCTTCCTTTTTCTAGCTAAACTTTACACACACATCACTCATTATAATTTTTAAAAACTACATGCTGAATATTCTGCACATTAATTCAAAATTAGCCAGGTGGGGTGGCACATGCCTATAGTCCTAGCTATTCAGGACGCTGACAAAGGAGGACTGCTTTGGCTCAGGAGTTGGAGGCTGCGGTGAACTATGATTATGCCACTGTACTCCAGCCAAGGCAACAGAGTGATCCTGACTCAAACAGACAGACAGACAGACAGACAGACAGATACACAAACAAATAGATAAATAAAACCTGTATCAGTTTGCAAAGAAATACAGAAGCCGGGTTCGGTGGCTCAGCCTGTAATCCCGCGTCTTTGGGAGGCTGAGTTGAGTGGATTGCCTGAGCCAGCGGGTTTGAGACCCGCCTGGGCAACTTGGCGAGACCTCATCTCTACAATAAATCAAAAATTAGCCGGGCATGGTAGCGCGTGCCTGTAGTTCCAGCTACTTGGAAGGCTGAGGCGGAAGGATCGCCAGAGCCCAGCAGGTCGAGGCCATGGTGGCCGGGAGGGGCCACTGCACTCCAGTCTGGGTAACAGAGTGAGACTCCAACTCAAAAAAAGAAATACAGAATACTTCACAGAAATATCAGATCGCTTTTGAGTATTACAACAGCCTGTGAAGCAGAGCAGGCAATCCCTCCTTGCATCATCATCCCCATTTCATGATGAAGCAAGCTCAGGCTACCCCTGAAAGGAGCCACCTCGACCAGAACCTGACAACAGGAAGCCCAGTGGAGGTCCTCCTGTTGCAGTGCTGCCCTTCTCCACTGGTCGTTTGTTCTCCGTTGTACTGCCTCACCTTGATGGGATATAAGCTCCTTCCACAGAGAGATCCACAGAACTTGGAAGTCTTCAAGTATGGTTTTCCTTAACTCTGAAATTGCCTAAATGACAGCTCCTCTTCATTGAAACAAGTTTAAGAACCACAAATGTAAACCAACAAGAAAGTTTTCCTAAAGGCTAAATTCTGGTCTTTTTGTTTGTTTTTATCAAAGTAACATATTTAATAAAGCACAGATATTTATTAATCACTATTTTTTTTTAAATACAAAAAAAGAATTATCTCACTGAAGGCAGAATATACCATCCCTACTTTCTTTTTGTATATGAGAAATACAAAATACTGCCTTAGAAGATAAGGCAGGCTTACAGAGCACAGGATACAAAAAATAAAAGTTCCTTTTTACTGCCATCTCCCAAATCTACTAACCTCCTCAGAGGAAACCACTATTAATGCTTTGATACTGTTATTCCAGACCTTTTTCTTTGTATTTAACAAAGATACACATATACTGCTCTATAGGAAGGTTTTTTTCTTAAATAACAAATATGTATTTTTCTATAAGTTACTTCTTTCAATGAACATGTCTTAGAGATTTTCCTATGTTGGAGCATATAGGGCTGCCCCAGCTTTTTTAAATTGGTGTATCTCACCATAAAGTTTGAATCTTACTTTAATGCCCTACTGGTGAGCCTTTCTTTCCAACCCAAGCCATGCTACAATGAACATTCTTCTACACCCATCTTTCCACACCTGCGGAAGTATGTCTGAAGAAGAGATTCAGAAAAGCTGAGAGTCAATTGCTACGGGTATTTATTTTACCTTTTTTTTGAATAATTTTAGACTTGTAGAAAAGCTCCAAAAACATGGCGTTTCCATATATCCTTCACCTAACTTCCCCAATATTAACATCTTATATAACTATCATACAATTATTGAAACAAAGAAATTAACTTTGATACCATACAAATAACCAGGGATCCTATTTGAACTTAATGTTTCCTCACTAATGTCCTTTTTTTCTGGCCCAGGATTCAATCCAAGAAACCTTACTGTATTTAGTTGTCATGTCGCATAGTCACTTCCAATCTGTGACCATCGCACAGGCATTCTGTGTTGCTTCACGGACTTAAAACATTTGCAGAGTCCTGGTCAGTTATTTTGTACAATGTTCCTCAATTTGAGTTTGTCTGATGTTTTTTCCTGATTAGACTATGCAATTTTGCAATTTTGGCCAGAATAGCACATAAAATGAGGTTGTGTCCTTCTCAGTTCACCATGTCAGGGACACATGGGGGGATCTAAGTCTATCAAGTTTCTCTACTATAAAGTGACTACTTGCTAGAGATGTTCTGAGAGTGTGGAGACATCATCCTTTTTGGCTCACTAGTGTCAAGGACAATCAATGGCCGAATGCTTCCTCGAGTTGGTTCATGTGTCTTTCAACCCGTCCTTACTGTTTTCTGAGCATTTCCTCACTTTCTGGCATCATCAGATTTTCTAGGCAGGCTCATTTTGCATTTTCCCTGCCCCAGCCCTAGGACCAACCATCTCCCAAGAATCCCTGGTTCCTTTTAATGGCGCATGGTATCAAGAAACTTAGATCTGGGCACTGGGTATACTACATTAGCAATTTTAACTGTAGCAGACACTACCCAACTACCCTTCAGAAAGATTGCACCAACCACTCCCTGACATACACTACAGGAAAATCCATTTCCCCGCAACTTCTCCATACTTTCAGCATTGGTAATCTGTGGGATGCTTTATATTTTCCTACTTATTAAAAATACTGAATATTTATATTTATTGGCTATGTTTCTTCTGTGAATTCACAACTTTTTCTTATTTTCTATTGTTATTTGTCATTTTATTGGTCTGTGGGTACTCTTCCTGTATTCTGGACATGCTTATGTGTGTTGCAAATATATTTCCAACTATATTGCCTATCTTTACTTATGAGAGCTTTTATCACATACAAGTTCATTTAAATTTAGTCAAGTCTGTCAGTTGTTTTTTCTTCTGGATTTTGTGACCTACTTAGTAGTGCTCTTTCCCAATAAAATTGTAAAAATAATCACTCTAAAATGTACATGCATGTATGTCTATGTGTGTATATAAACACAAACATTTTATAATATATTTTATATATACCGGGGTGCCAAAAAAATGTATACACATTTTAAGACATGTAATCTATGTATTGCTTTTAGTTTGCCATAACCAGATGTGCCTGGATGGTGATGGCACCTCTTGTAACTACAGAAGCCTAACATGACTTGTATTCATCTTTTGTTATCAGTATATATTGAGTATTACAATTTAAATACAATTTTATCCTTTCTTAAAATGTGTATACAATTTTTAATGCCCTCTGTATTTTATATATTTATAATATATAATACACAAATATATATTTGACTGTAATCTATCTGTAGTTTTTTTTTTTAGTACAGAATGACAAAAGAAATCTGAATTTTTTCTGAATAGTTGTCATCACATTTGTTGAAATGATCTGAAATGTCACCGTGACCAGCACAGTTTTGGGAGTCAGCTGCTAGGGTTTTAGTCCCATATACTCTCTATCCATATGCAAGTTGCCTGCTCTCTCAATGTCTTGTAGTAGTTTTCTCATCTAGGAAATGGAGAAAACTTCTCAACTTCATAGCATTATCGTAAAAGTACTTAAAACACTGCAGACATCTAGTAAATACTTAATATATGCTAGCTATGATTATTCCAAACTAAATTTGCACAGACAGACATTGGGTCATCTAGACCAGTGCTGTCCCCCCAAAATACAATATGAGCCAAATATATAGTTTAAAGTTTTCTAGTAATCACATTAACTAGCCAAAGAAAATAGGTGAATTTACTTTAATAATACATGATTTATCTTAATAAATATGAATCATTATAATTTCAACATGTAATCAACATAAAACATATTAATAAAATATTTTGTACACTTCAGTACACTTCAAGAGCTTAATGTGGTTACCATATAGGACAAAGCAGGGCTACATTATGTCACTGATTTAGTTGTATATTCTTGTGACAATATCACAAATGTATGTGCAGAAAAGTATTCAAAGAATTGAACATTTACTCATAATTTTAAAAAGAAAATCTTCACAAACCAGAAATAAAAGGAATGCTTTTAACATGATAAAGCATTATCTATAAAAATTTACAATAAATAAACTTTATGAGGCACTGGTCAAAACTTTTCCTTTAAGATTGGGGGGGAATGAAAAAATGCCCACCATCAGCCTCTCTATTCACACTATACTGAAGGATTTAGCCCACTTTTTCTCAATCAGAAATCCCTGAGAGAATTAGGCACTCATGCCCTAGCCAATTAAATGGGGGCGGGGGAGGATAAGAAAGAGAGAAAAGATGAAATCATTATTATTCTCCGTTGGTTTGACTTTCCACATAGAAAAGGTAAAAGAACCTAAAGATACACTGTTAGAATCATTAACAGAATTAACAAGGCTGCTAGTTACAAAACTGTTAGTACTATATTTTAGTACAAATTTCATTGTATTTCAATGCATTAACAATCAACAATAATTAAAGTACCTAGTAATAAATCTATCAACAATATGCCAGACTTTTATAGAAAAAAAAGCCCTAAAATTTTATTGAAAAACTTTACAGAAGACCTAAATAAACAGAGAAATAAACTGTGCTAACAGATACAAGAACTCAATATACTAATGATGTCTATTCTCTTCCAGATATTCTATAGACTCAATACTACTATAAATCACAACCCCAGCAGGTTTTGCTTGCTTTAGGTACTATAATATATCATAGTGCTGGCATTGGATAACCAACAGAACAGAATACAGAGCCCAGAAACATCTCTATACAGATATAAGTTCTTGACATTCTGACAGAGCTAGCAACATAGATCAGTGGGAAAATGATTTTTCCATTAGTGCTGTTGGGGATAAAGCCTTCACATGAATACCAGGAAATATGAATATGAATGTTCATAGCAGCATTTGCAACAATAAAAAAAAATGGAAACTACCTAAATAGCCATCAAAAATGAAAAAGGCTGTGCTTAATTGTGGTATATTCAGACAATGAAATAATATACATTGGTAAAAATGAACAAACTAAGGCTACATGCCACATGGATAAACTTCATGAACACTTATGTTGAGTAAAAAAAGCCTTTAAAATTGGGGGGAAGCCGGGCTCAGTGGCTCAGCCTGTAATCCCGCGCCTTTGGGAGGCTGAGGTGAGTGGATTGCCTGAGCCCGCGGGTTCGAGACCCGCCTGGGCAGGGAGACCTCATCTCTACAATAATTCAAAAAATCAACCGGGCGTGGTAGCGCGCGCCAGTAATTCCGGCTACTCGGAAGGCTGAGGCGGAAGGATCGCCGGAGCCCAGCAGGCAAGGCTGCGGTGGCCGGGAGCAGCCCCTGCACTCCAGTGTGGGTGACAGAGTGAGACTCCAACTCAAAAATAAATAAATAAATAAATAAATAATAAAAATAAAATTGGGTGGAAAATTTATTATACCAAATCCAAAATAAGTATGAGAAGAAACTAATACATTTTCGAATACGAAAACTCAGAACGTAGAACTCGCATACCCTCTCCCAGGAAATTTCTAGAGAATGTACGTCTGCAAACTTAAGGTAAACCAAAAAACAGGAAAAGCAGGGGACCTAGGAAAAAGTGATCCAACAGAGAAGTGTGCTACAGCATAGCGCCAAAATAACTCTAAAGGGAAGTCAAAACACAAAGCCTACCTGAAAAGCTGACCTGAGAGCAACTCATTTAGATTTGAGTAAAAAATGACTGGTATTGCCCAGGGGAGACAATGACCAAATGATTGATGTGTCTAAGCAGATAGAAAATATTATAGATAAGCACGAAGCACAGATAAATTTGTTCTTAAAAAAAGAATAATCCTTGGGAGGCCAAGGCAAGAGGACTGACTGAGCCCAGGAGTTCGTGACCAGCCTGGGCAACATAGCAAGACCTCATCTCTACAAAAAAAAAAAAAACAATCAAAAAATTAGGCCAGGTGCAGTGGCTCACCCCTATAATCCCAGAACTTTGGGAGGCCGAGGTGAGAGAATTGCTTGAGCCCAGGAGTTAGAGATCAGTCTATGCAACACAGAAAGACCTTGTCTCTACAAAACAAATTAAAAATAAAAAAATTAGTCAGGTGTGGTGGTGTATACCTGTAGTCCCAGCTACTCAGGAAGCTGAAGCAGAAGGATCACCTGAGCCCAGGAGGTTGAGGCTAGAGTGAGCCGTAATTGTGCCACTAGCACTCCAACCTGGGCAAGAGAGTGAGACCTGAACTAAAAAAAAAAAAAAAAAAAAAAAAAAAAGACATAATTTAAAAGAGAACCAGACAAATGACAAATTGAAGCAATTAGTAGCTCCAGGAAAAACAAAAGATTGTACAAGAAAGCCAATATGGTTTCAGATGACCATGCAGGCCCTTTCTTTTGTGTCCGTCCCACTCTGTTGCCAAGGCTAGAATGCAGAGGCACGATCACAGCTCACCACTGCCTCAACCTTTTGGGCTCAGGAAACTGTTCTGCCTCAGCGCACCATCAAACCTGGCTAACTTTTTTATTTTTGGCAGAAACAAGGTCTTGCTTTGTTGCCTAGACTAATCTGGAACTCTTGGTCTCAAGAAATTCTCCCACCTCAGTCTCTCAAAGTGTTGGCATTACAGGCGTGAGCCCCTGTGCACAGTTACCATGTGGCTCTTTAGAGAACAACATTAACATAGTGGTGGTCAACAAAAATCAACAGATAAAATTAGCAATCAAGAAATAGTAAGCCGGGTGAAGTGGCTCACACCTATAATCCCAGCACTTTGAGAGGCTGAGGTGAGAGGATTGCCTAAGTCCATGGGTTCAAGACCAGCCTGGGCAACTTGGTAAGACTTCATCTCCACAATAAACTATGAAAAATTAGCCAGGCGTGGTGGCTCATGCCTATAGTTCCAGCTACTTGGAAGGCTGAAGCATAAGGATCGCCTGAGTCCAGCAGGTTGAGGCTGCAGTGGCCGTGAGTGTGCCACTACACTCCAGCCTGGGCGACAGAGTGAGACTCCAACTCAAAAAAAAAAAAAAAAGAGTAAAAGAAAAAAGAAATAGCAGAAAGCAGAAGTCAATTGGGAGATAATTCAAATGTCAAACAGCTAGAAAAATCCAAAATGGCTGCCCCTGGGAAAAGGGTTTCAAGTGGAGCAGGGAACTGCTATTTTTAATTTTTGTTCTATATGGTCCTTTTCTTTTCTCCAAGATGGCAACAGTTTATTTGTATTTGTTATTTAAAGGACATATTTAGGCCAGGAACGGTGGCTCAAGCCTGTAATCCCAGCACTTTGGGAGGCCAAGGTGAGAGAACTACGTGAGCCCAGGGGTCCAAGACCAGCCTGGGCAACATGGCGAGACCTCGTCTCTACAATAAATTTAAAAAGTAACCTGGCGTGATAGCATGCACCTATAGTTCCAGCTAGTTGGAAGGCTGAGGCGGAAGGATTGCCTGAGCCCAGCAAGTCGAGACTGTGGTGGCCATGAGTGTGCCACTGCACTCCAGCCTGGGCGACAGAGTAAGACTCCAACTCCAAAAAAAAAAAAGACATACTTACATATTACATTTTTAAATAAGAGGCAGAAATTAATGCAGTGCTGCCAAATATAAAAGATAAGATTTAACAATATTTTTAAATGACTTTAACCTGAAAATGGTATCAACATGTTGAAGCTCCTTAAGATAGTTTTTTTATAAAACTGACATATAATTCACAAGTCATAAAATGGACTCTTTAAGAGAAGATTTTAGTATATTCACAAAGTTATGTAACCATTGCTACTATCTAATTCTAGAACATTTTCATCACCCCCAAAAGAAAGACCCATACCACTAGCAGTCACTCCCCACTTTCTCATCCCTCAACCCCCAGCAACCTTGTTTTACTTTTTGTCTCTGTGGATTTGCCTAAGTGCAATACATAGTTTGTACCTGGCTTCTTTAACTTGGCATGATATTTTCAAGTTTCAACCATGTGGTAGCATGTGTCAGAAATTCATCCCTTTTTATGGCTAAAGAATCTTCCATTGTAGAGACAGGTTTCATTTTGCTTATACATTCATTAGTTGTGAATATTTGGTTGTTATGAAAAACACTGACCGGGTGTGGTGGCTCACATCTGTAATCCTAGCACTTTGGGAGGCTAGGATGGGAGAATTGCCTGAGTCCAGTAGTTCCAGAGCAGCCTAAGCAACATAGTGAGACCTCATCTCTATAAAAAAATTACCTGGGCATGGTGGTACACACCTGTAGTCCCAGCTACTCAGGAGGCTGAGGCAGGAGCACCTGAACCCAGGAGGTCGAGGCTGCAGTGAATCACTGCAGTTTGTGCCACTGCACTTTAATCTGGGTAACAGAGTGAGACCCAGAAAAAAAAAACTGCTGCTATGAGCACTCATGTAAATTTTTGGCTTGCATATGATTTTTAAAATTATGTTAGCCAGGCTCGGTGGCTCAGCCTGTAATTCCAGCGCTTTGGGAGCCCGCGGGTTCGAGACCCGCCTGGGCAACTTGGCGAGACCTTATCTCTACAATAAATCAAAAAATTGGCCAGGCATGGTAGCGCATGCCTGTAGTTCCAGCTACTTGGAAGGTTGAGGCAGAAGGATCGCCGGAGCCCAGCAGGTTGAGGCTGCGGTGGCCGGGAACATGCCATTGCCCTCCAGCCTGGGCGACAGAGTGAGACTCCAACTCAAAAAAAAAAAAAAATTATGTATACATACCACTTTGATTAAAATAAATTTTACATTATTTTCTACTTTTCTGAATCTCACCTATTCTTCAAAGCTTCCCATGGCTCTCTCTCAATGTCACCCACCACACTCCATACATAGCAAACAAATGACCACATAAAGGACGCTTGTTTATGATATGAGAGCTGAAAAAAGAAAGCAGTCATCTTGTTTTATGGTGGCTGGAAATGAGTGCATTGAGCAATGATAAATTTCACTTCTAAACATTCTCTAATTCGATCAGCTACAAGCCCCATCCTCAAAGATGGAAAATATCTACTGAACTACTAGATATTTTAAGTTTTACGTGATCATCAAGTAATCATGTCGGGTGTCCCATCAGTTTGGTGTAGGGACTGATCATCCTACTGTGTGTTGAACAAATGGGTTCACAGTCCTGGGTCAATGGACAACGTTTAAAGATCTAACAAGTCCAGTGGTTATTGTCAGGAGACAATGACTAAGCTGTAAGGAAAGTTCACTCTAACTGGGTTAAAGTAATGCATTACAAACACCAGCCATTTAATGATAAATACAGTTAATTGATCTGTCTAAAAATCATTTTTCCAGTAATTTTACTACTTGGGAGAATACAAGATTGTTTTGAGAAGGGGGAGGGAGATTGCTAAGTTAATTCATTGGGTTTTCTGTGTACTTCTAAACGAAATTCAATTTGTAATTTTTACCAAAAAAATCTAAGTTTTAATTAAAAATGAAAAGAGTTGATCATCATGGTGTGAAATTCAAGTATGTTTTTATGAAAGGAAAGTTCTCTGATAAATCAAAAAAGAATAGGTAAAAATGGGGTTAGGAAAACTGGGTATGGTGGCTCACGCCTATAATCCCAGCACTTTGGGAGCCCAAGGTGAGAGGATTGCCTGAGCCCAGGGGTTCAAGACCAGCCTGAGCAACTTGGCAAGACCTCATCTCTACAATAAATATCAAAAAATTAGCCAGGCATTATGGCGCATGCCTGTAGTTCCAGCTACTTGAAAGGACGATGCGGAAGGATCACCTGAGCCCAGCAGGTCGAGGCTACAGTGGCCATGAGCGTACCACTGCACTCCAGCCTGGGTGACAGAGTGAGAGACTCCAACTCAAAAAAAAAAAAAAAAAAAATTGGGTTAGGGATGTAAAAGCATGCTTGCTTTTTCCTTTTTGTTTTGGAGATCTACTTTGATACAGGAGCCCTGCACATCCCCTTCCTGTTTCCTTCACTCTCCTTCTGCCTTACTAATTAATTATACATTACCTCTTTCTTTGTAAAACCACAAGACCAAACGTTACAAAATTGGTGTACTCCACCCATCCTTTTACTCAGCTGACATGAAGCAAACTAAACCAGTGAAGTCGTTCCACTGCCCTGAAGACATAGCCATCACGTGACAGAGGAGCTTGGAAGGAAGACACAACATACCAATATTTTGTGTGGAACCGAGCAAAAGTGGCAGGAGATAGCACCACCAAGGTCAGTCAGTCCAAATTTCTTGGTATGTGTTATTCACTTTAAAACAAACTAGGCAGAAACCATTGTTTAGTCTAAAATCTATTCTCCTTGCTTTGGAAGGCAGGTGGTTTCTAGGGAAAAAAATAAAAGAACTCTAAAACAATCTAATTTTTTGTTTTGTTTTGTTTTGTTTTAGTTGGAGTCTCACTGTCGCCCAGACTGGAGTGCAGTGGCTGCTCCTGGCCACCGCAGCCTCGACCTGCTGGGCTCCGGCGATCCTTCCACCTCAGCCTTCCAAGTAGCTGGAACTACAGGCGCATGCTACCACGCCCAGCTAGTTTTTTTTGATTTATTGTAGAGATGAGGTCTCGCCTGTCCAGGCAGGTCTCGAACCCATGGGCTCAGGCAATCCACTCACCTCAGCCTCCCAAAGGCACGGGATTACAGGCTGAGCCACCGAGCCTGGCTAAACAATCTAATTTTGAAGCAGTGTTTTGTTTTTGTTCCCCCCCCACCAGATTTTCTACAGACTTTTACTTAATCTAATGTTCAAATATTTACTTTCCAAAAAAAAAGAAAGAAAATTCCCTTCCACTTCCAAAAATATTCCTAGCAGATTTTAGTAGCAATTCTCAAATTGCAGAAGCTACCATTACCTGAAAAAAATACCAAGTGCTCCTACAATGATACCACATATTTATTCCACAAACTATTTCTCAGTTCCCACTGAGTCTGTCTGAAAGGGGACAACAAATCAACTGCGAAGGAGTAAAAATATGGTGCTCCATGTGTCTAGAAGGGAGCAAACATGAGAGATGGGTGCACACTATGGCGTCTACCACAGCAAGCTTACATGGCATGCAGGCAAATAATGCAGTGGCCTACACTAACACAGCAGCAGTAAAAATGGAGATAAGATTACTTCAGGATGGATTTTGGAGGCGGAATGAACAGTACTACCAATGAACTTGATATGGAAAATGAGATCAAGGGAGGAATTGGGACTGGCTGCTAAACATTTCATTGAACACCTAAACAGATGGACAAGCTATTTCACAGATGGGGAAAACAGAGAAGCACAGTACCAGGTACTCCATGGAGGCCATGCTGTGTAAGAGACCCATCCCAGGGGAGATGTCAACTGGCGTTGAGATATACAAGCCTGAAGCATACGGGTAGAAGGAAGGCTAAGATACAGTCAGTACTTGTTATTTGCAATAGTTATGTCTTATAAAGTCACTGCTAACACTGAATTGGCAAATAATGAACCATTACTCCTAACACAGGTTGGGTTCCTACAACACAGGTTGGGTTCCTACAAACCTCTGGTTACAACATTTTTGTCAACTGAATAATATATAACCTTGTTGTATGTGTTTCTGTTTAAAGATGTCTCATTTAATATATATTGTTGATTCATTAACACTGAATTAATGGTCAATAGCACTATAACTCATTCCTGAGCAAAGCTCCTCTAACATATCATATTTTCTCCATAAGGCACATACAGCCTCTTGTACTTAGGAACACTAGATAGCAATTTAGCACAATGTGGGGGGGCCATTTTAAAGAACAAAATCACTGACAAAGGCATAAAAATACAAAGAAGTGATGCTAAATAGACCACATAAAGGACATCCGCTTATGATATGAGAGAGTTGAAACAAGAACACAGTCGCCTTGTTTCACGGTGGTGGACACTGAGCAACTTTCATGTTTTATCGCTTTGTGCATGTCCAGAAAACACTACCTTTATTTTATTTGGGAGTTACAAATAAACTTAGTGAGTAGACAATTTACAAGTGTAAAATCCACAAATATTGATGGAGGGGCACTCCTCCATCTCCCTCTTTACTAGTTATAAAGCTGATAGTTTGATCTCTACTTTCATTCCTCTTTCTATTTCTTTTTTTTTTTTGAGTTGGAGTCTCACTCTGTTGCCCAGATTGAGTGCAGCGGCTGCTCCCGGCCACTGCAGCCTTGACCTGCTGGCGATCCTTCTGCCTCAGCCTTCCAAGTGGCCGGAACTACAGGCGCACGCTACCATGCCCAGCTAATTTTTTATTTATTGTAGAGATGAGGTCTCACCAAGTTGCCCAGGCAGGTCTTGAACCCACGGGCTCAGGCAACCTTTTTCTATTTCTAATAGGTTTAGAACTTGGAAGGAAAGAAATTTTATTTACTGCTCTCTCCCAATAGCTTGTTTTTGAGATACATTTCATAGAAATTTTCACAGAAATTGCCTTTTAAAAGTACCAAATCAGAGGAAAATTTCTACTATCAATGAATAGTTCCAGGGCTATAACAATAAATAATACTGCCAATGGTTACAGAGAGGACTAACTTCCAAAAAGCACTTATTGTAATCTTGACCAAGTAAATGCAAATAATGCTATACGCTTCACATTACAACATGACTACACAGATTAATTTGATAACACCTGAAGGTCAAAATAAATAAATATAATATTACACACACACACCACAGATTAAACGTTACACTGAAAATGTTAAAATGCCTAATTAAATATAAAGTTACAGTTAGTACCATAGAACATGAAATTTTTTTGTTGTTAAGTTCAAGATCGGTCCTGCCAAAAAGTCATGTATAATCTTGACTGGGAACATACAAGAACACATCAAATAAAAAGAAAGTACACTCAGGGTTACCAAATCTCCCCTCAAGGTTTATTCTTCCTTTTTCTCAAAGTCTTAAGGCACATGCATGTGTGGGTGTAGGGGTAGGGCACTGGAGTCATCAAGTGCATGAGGTTAATTAGGGGCCAAGCCAGTGGCCAAGCCTCTCATGTCACCCCAACATGGCTAACAAATTGTTATGGGTCAGAGTGCTGCTGGCATTTCTTGTTAATCACATGGGGTTTACACACTGACCTTAGGGAATCCAGCAGTAAATTGATAATAGTAATTAAGCAGTAATAACAATTAAGATAGAAAGTAGCATGTAACAAGGTACTAAGTGGACTAAATAGGTGATTTACCATTCTGCAATAATGAAAAGACCAACTTCTCCAAACTTTAAGTTTAATTGCTTTTAATTCCTGCTGTCTACCTCACCTAGGGACATAAATCACTGACTCTTTAGAGTAACCTTTAATTAAAACCTTAGTTCCAAAGTAGATCATCTATCTACTAATTCAAACCAAAAATCCCTAAGTAACAGAATTGTTCTAAAATGATATGTTACAGCTGGGCACAGCAGCTCATGACTGAAATCTCAGCACTTTGGGAGTCCAAGGTAGGAGGACTGCTCGAGTCCAGGAGTTCAAGACCAGTCTAGGCAATATAGCAAGCACTCATCTCTATAAAAAATCAAAAAATTAGCTGGGCATGGTGACGCACAACTGTAGTCCCAGATACTTGGGAAGCAGAGGTGGAAGGATAGCCTGAGCCCAAGAGGTCAAGGCCGGGGTGAGTCATGATCGTGCCACTGCACGTCAACCTGGGTGACAGAGTGAGACCCTGACTCAGAATAAATGAATGAATAAGTTAAAATAATTCCTTAAAAAAATGCATAGTTCCCCTCATTTTTAAAAAAGATTTATCTCTCTGAGTGATGATGGTGTAATCATTTCAGCAGGCTACAAACACCCAGCTGCTAACAGGAGAGAGATCTTCTCTAGATACCCTTGGGTTAAAGAGGAAGAGTCAAAGTAGCCATCTAAGGCTATACTATGTTGTATGTCATGAATGTCATGGACAAAGCCACCAGCTACTGAGGAGAAGCTCATCCAGATATACAAAGAAACTTGTAAAAGAAAAGCACAGGAAAAGTGCATGTGATGCTGACAGAACTTTCTAAGAACAAAATGTCTTCTCAGATTTCTGCCACACTCCAAAAACTAACTCTAATGTGAATTTGCCCACTCATAAGAATTTAGACTTTAAATTTTCACATGAATTTTTACTAATTTTAAGGAAGTAAATAACTGTGACTTTTAGTGCAAGACTAGAAAATAAATTTTTGCATTTAGCTTGTGACTAAAGCTTTAAGTCACTTTTTTTCAGGTAAAGCCAGTTTTTTGATTGACACAAAGTGATAACATAAAATCTTTAACTGATTTACATGTTATACTTTTGTTAAATAAAAGCTTTTCTAAGACTTATTTTAAAACTAGTATATATTAAAAAAACTAGCACATATCAACTGAACATTCCATTTTAAACATAATAAAACTTATTTGGGGGGCAGGCGAGATGGCTCACGCCTATAATCCTAGCATTTGGGAGGCTGAGGCAAGAGGGTTGCCTGAGCCCAGGGGATCAAGACCAGCCAGGCAACTTGCCGAGACCTTATCGCAACAATAAATCAAAAAATTAGCTGGGCATGGTAGTGTACACCCATGGTTCCATCTACTTGGAAGTTTGAGGCAGAAGGATCACCTGAGCCCAGCAGGTTGAGACTGCAGTGGCTGTGTGTATGCCACTGCACTCCAGCCTGGATGACAGAGAGAGACCCTGACTGAGGGGAAAAAAAAAAACAAATTAAGGAGAAAAGACAAAACCCTACCATACAATCCAGCCATTCCACATGTAGGTATTATATAACCCAAGACAAATCAAAACGAATCCACACAATGACTTGTACATGAGTTGTATTCACAATAACCAAAACTTGAGCACGTGTTCAACAGGTGACGAGATAAATAAAATGTGGTATAGCCATACAGTGAAACACCACTCAGCAATAAAAAGAACTAATACCCCTAACAATGAATCTTAAAAACATTATTCTGCATGAAAGCAGAGTGGATATTGTATGATTTCACTTATATAAAATTCTAGGACATGCAAGATAATCTGTAGTGACAGAAAGCAGATCAGTGGCTGCTTGGGGCTAGGGGTAGAGGGAAAAATGGACAGAAAAAGGACATGAAGCATCTATTCAGAGCAAAGGAAATGTTCTGTGTCTGGACTGTGACAGTGGTTTCACTGGGGTACAGGTCTGTGGAATATATCTCATCAAGCTATATCAAGCTATATACTTTAAACAGATAGTCTATTTTATGCAAATTATACCTCAACAGTTAATTTTTTAAAAAAGAGGAACCTAAAAATTTTGTAGAAAACATAAACGGAAATTAATGTGCTCATTATCACCAATTAATGATATTTAAATGCCACTGCTAGTATCCTTAGTTTTCTGCTGAGGGTAAATAAAGTCCTTGAGAGTATCTGTTGATGATGATAATCATTGCTGACACTCACCAGGCACCTGTTAGGTGTCAGACTCCAACACCTCGGACTGGTGTACATAAACCACCTTCACAATAACCCCAGAAGGCAGATATGACTATGTCATTACCCAAATTCTGTAGGAAGATGTCCCTTAGAGAAGACAGATAATTTGCCCAAGTTACAAGATAGTATTAGAGGCTAGAGTAAAAAAAATTAGAACTGACTGATGAAAGATCTATAACAATGCATTTTGGAAGAGTATTAAAAGACAAAGTTGACTGGGCTCGGTGGTTCAGCCTGTAATCCCAACACTCTGGGAGGCTGAGGTGAGTGTATTGCCTGAGCCCACAGGTTCGAGAACCGCCTGAACAACTTGGTGAGACTTCATCTCTAAAATAAATCAAAATTTAGCCGGGCATGGTAGTGCACGCCTGTAGTTCCAGCTACTTGGAAGGCTGAAGCGGAAGGATTGCCAGATCCCAGCAGGTCGAGCGGCCACTGCACTCCAGTCTGGGCGACAGAGTGAGACTCCAACTCAAAAAAAAAAAAAGACAAAGTTATCACGCAAAGTGTGAGCGTCTTTCAGCTGGGTGTCCCCAAACAAGCACTAACTATATTCTCAATACAAACATAAAATAATTTTAAAATCTATCTAGTCAGAACTAAAATCAGGATTTGAGTGGACTCATTTTCAAAAGTCTTTAGCACATTCCTATAATCCCAGCACTTTGGGAAGCCGAGGCAAGAGGATTGTCTGAGTCCCGGGGTTTGAGACCAGCCTGCACAAATTGGTGAGACCTTGTCTCTACAATAAATCACAAAACTACCCAGGTTTGGTGGCGTACATCTGTAGTTCCAGCTACTTGGAAGGCTGAGGCAGAAGGATCACCTGAGCCAAGCAGGTCAATGCTGCAGTGGCCGGGAGTGTGCCACTACACTCCAGCCTGGGTGACATAGTGAGACTCCAATTCAAAAAAAAAAAAAGAAACTCACCTGAATTCAACAGGTAAATAAAACTAGATAACTATATGAAACATTCACTACCCAGAAAAATCAGCTCCCTTTCCTTTTAGATTGGAAACGTAGTTTATTTAGAAATTAGAGAGAAGAGATTCACCTCCCCAAGGGAGTAGAGGGGACCAAAGCTAGGAAAACATGGCAACCATAGTTCAAAGAGCCATGTAGTCATACCAGAAGTTAGTAAAGCAATGACCCAGCTCCTTTTCTTTCTTTCCTTTATTTTTATGAGTTAGAGTCTCATTCCATTGCCCAGGCTGGAGTGCAGTGGCACACTCACAGCCACCCCAGCATTGACCTGCTGGGTTCTGGAGATCCTTCTGCCTCAGTCTTCCAAGTAGCCAGAACTACAGGCGCATACTACCATGCCCGGCTAATTTTTTGATTTTTATTATAGAAACGAGGTTTCCCCGTGTTGCCCAGCACAAACCCATGGGCCCAGCTCCTTTTCTTAAAGGTCAAAGTTCTCCCTCTGTCTAGAATGTTAACTCCCTGAAAACTCTATTCATGTCTTAAGTCTAAAGGCCCACAGAGTACCCAGCTCATAATACATGTTCAATAAATATCTGTTGAATAGGCTGGGCGCAATGGCTCACGCCTATAATCCCAGCACTTTGGGAGGCCAAGGTGAGAGGACTGCCTGAGCCCACAGGTTCAAGACCAGCCCAGGCAACTTGATGAGAGCTCATCTCTACAATAAATCAAAAAATTAGCCAGGCGTGGTGGCACGTGCCTGTAGTTCCAGCTACTTGGAAGGCTGAGGCGGAAGGATCACCTGAGCCCAGCAGGTCAAAGTTATGGTGGCTGTGAGAGTGCCACTGCACTCTAGCCTGGGCAACAGAGGGAGACTCCAACTCTAAATAAATAAATATTCAATGTTGGGAAGGATGAATTGACAAGTATAATCATATACTGGTGTGAAGTGTAAACTGATAGAACTTTCTGAAAATCCATTTGGCGGTGCATATCAGGAGGCTAAAAAGCTAAACTCGTTGACCTAATAAATCCACTTATAGGAATCTAGCCTAGGAAAATAACTGGAAGCGAGGCTCAGTGGCTCAGCCTGGAAACCCGTGCTTTGGGAGGCTGAGGTGAGTGAATTCCCTGAGCCCGCGGGTTTGAGACCCACCTGAGCAACTTGGCAAGACGTCATCTCTACAATAAATCAAAAAAATTAGCCGGGC
This sequence comes from Carlito syrichta, assembly GCF_000164805.1. Classification (NCBI taxonomy): domain Eukaryota; kingdom Metazoa; phylum Chordata; class Mammalia; order Primates; family Tarsiidae; genus Carlito; species Carlito syrichta. The sequence continues at coordinate 1,077,190 of NW_007257477.1, read as the reverse complement.
GTGGTTGTGCACGCCTGCAATTCAGCTACTTGGAAGGCTGAGGTGGAAGGATCGCTGGAGCCCAGCAAGTCGAGGCTGCGGTGGCCGGGAGCACCCACTGCACTCCAGTCTGGGTGACAGAGTGAGAAAAAAAAAAAAAGAAAAGAATTGGAAATTTGGGTCAATTTTTACCAACAAGAAAGTTACAGGAGTATTTCTTACAGAAACAAAGTGTAAATTCTAAATAACCATCAGAGAGGATGATTAATTAAATTATGCTACAACCACATCACGCACTTGACAGAGGCAGTCCACCATGGGTCCCAAGCATCCCTGCACGTCCTTGCTGAGAGTGCCAAACTGCAAGGTCTGTCTTCCTGTAGCTAGCGACATTAAGTTGGTCAGAGAGACCACAGTGTGACATACTCACTCCCAAGAGAGAAGCACTGGCTTGTCTACTGTTTACTACAAAAGGTGCTAAGCCCTTGGTCCTTGGTTCCTCAGCTGCAGACCAAGCCAATCCATGCATTGCTATCATTTGGGTCCATCATGTCACCTCCATGAGACTTGAGATCAAAGGAACCAGCACTCACTTGCTGACATTCCTGCTATTTGCTGTGCTATGTGTACTTATCTGTCTCAATCTGTTCTAGTGTATCTCGTTACCTACTTTCAGTATCTGTGGAGTACAAAGTAGAACAAGTGACCTGCTTGTGTAATAGTCTTTTTTGGAATCTTGATCCTCCTCGCTGTCCTGTATGAGGTTGAGGACAACCTCTCTAACAGATGCTACTAAAAATTATTTAGATATGAATTTTAATGACAGAAAACCAAATCCATTTAAAAAATAAAAAAGGGGGCCAGCATGGTGGCTCATGCTTGAAAACCCAGTACTTTGGAATGCTGAGGCAGGAGGATTACTTGAGGCCAGGAGTTGGAGACTGGCCTGAGCAACATGAAATCTTGCATCTTAAAAACAAAAAACAAAAAACGGCCGGGCTGCGTGGCTCAGCCTGTAATCCCGTGCTTTGGGAGGCCGAGGTGAGTGGATTGCCTGAGCCTGCGGGTTCGAGACCCGCCTGGGCAACTTGGCGAGACCTCATCTCTACGATAAATAAAAAAAATTAGCTGGGCGTGGTAGCGCGCGCCTGTAGTTCCAGCTATCTGTTTTGTTTTGCTTTTTGAGTTAGAGTCTCACTCTGTCACCCAGACTGAAGTGCAGTGGCCGCTCCCTGCCACCGCAGCCTAGACCTGCTGGGCTCCGGCGATCCTTCCGCCTCAGCCTTCCAAGTAGCTGGAAGTACAGGCGCGCACTACCACGCCCGGCTAATTTTTTGATTTATTGTACAGATGAGGTCTCGCCAAGTTGCCCAGGCGGGGCTCAGGCAATCCACTCACCTCAGCCTCCCAAAGGCATGGGATTACAGCCTAAGCCACCGAGCCTGGCTCTTATTTTTTTTTTTTAATTAACATTTTGCCAAATCAGCCTCCTTTTTGTCACTGTTGCTCTCATTCAATATGTTTAAGTGGGCTACAGAACCAGGGTCTGTTCTTTTTAAAGCAAGGAATGCATTCACATGGTTCAAACTCAAACTGATATTTTAAAAGCAGACATTGAGAAGTATCACTCCTACCCTGACCCTGTCACCCATCTCCACTCCCGACGCAACCACTTTTGTTAGTTTTTTGTATATCCTTGCGGTACTTGTTATTTTTACTTTTCTACCTTTTAAAAAAAATAAACTTTTAATTTTAGAATGCTTGTAGATTTATAGAAAATTCACAAAGATGGTACAGAAGTTCTTATGTAATACTCATTCAATGTTCTCTGTAGTTCTTATCTTACATCATCATGGTATATGACATATTCATCACTAAGAAGCAAGCATTGATTGACACATTCCTATTTGTATTGACACATTTTATTTGTATTTCACTAGTTTTTTCATAGACACCCTTTTTCTGGTCCAGGAGCCCATCCAAGACACTGCATTCATTGTCATATCTGTTTTGGTGCCTCTTGGTTTTGACAGTCTCTCAGACTTTGCTTGGTTTCTATGGTCTTGACAGTCCTGAGGAGTGTGGGTTTAGCTATTTTGTAGAATGTCCCTCATCTGAGGTTTGCCTGATGTTTTCTCGTGATTAAACTACAATTACCCAGTCTATCAGGGGAAGGCCACAGAGGTGTGTTGCTATTTCCACCACATTCTGTCAGGAGGTCCATGTTGTCAATGCAACTTGTTATCCTTGTTGTTGACCTTGATCACCTGGCCAAGCTGGTGTCTGCTGGATTTCTCCATTGTGAAGTTACCTCCCCCACTCCCTCTTTTTATGCTTTACTCTTTGGAAGCAAGTTCCTGAGAGCAGCTGCATTCAAGATGGTCTATAGTATTTCTTAATCTGTATTTGGTAAGTTAGCAGGGTCCTTACAAATGCCAAGCCTTGTGCTAAGGCTGTTCCTCTGAGTAGAACTTTCTCAGCAGGACTCACACATTCTCATAAGCAGTTCATGTTCTTACCAGGTTAATGGGCTTTCCCTCTGTCATTTTAATCATGTTTCCTACCTAAGCCATCTGCATCAAAATCAGCTTTGGTAAGGGTGAGCACCACACCCTGCAATCTGCACTAGGAAAATGCTCCCTCCACTAAATTTCAGAGATTTTGCATTGGATTTTGTCTCAGTCTGAGTCCTGAAAAAGAATGTGTGGTTCACAGGATGGTTAGTGTTTGGTGGGTGAGGGTGGTGGACATGCATACAGGCTTATAATTACATGTGTTTTTTATTTTTTAGTTCCAACTCTGGAACTTTCTGTGGGAAAGTAAAAAATCTTCAAAATTATTTCTGTTTTCTCACTGACTCCTGCATTGCAAGCTTAGGAAATTCACTTTGCCTCCTGGAGCCTCAAATTCAACTGCCTTCTGCTAAGTGGAGATGATAACAACAGGCCCCATCCAAGCATCTTGCTAAACACTCTGTAACTGAATTGCATGGACTCAAGATGGGCAGCTCTTATGCCAGAGGTGGTGTGCTATGAAGACACTGGAGCACAGAGTTCCCACTCTGTTCCCTGTAAAGGGTTCACAGGGCAAGCAGGTACCCTATAATCTTCACAAGGTGGGTCCATTACAATCTTCACAAAGTCTCTAAGGTTCAGGGAGAAATAGCTCTACCTGCATATAAGCAGTTATTTTCTACTCTGTTATTGCAGCGGCAACACAAAACTTCCTCATTTTTTTCAGTTTACAAAAATAAACAAGAATGGCCAGGCATAGTGGCTTATACTTATAATTCCAGAGTTTTGGGTTACCAAGGTAGGAAGATCCCTTGAGGCCAGAAGTTCAAGATCAGCCTGAGCAACATATCAAGACCTCATCTCTACAAAAAATTTTAAAAATTAGCTGGGCATAGTGATGCATGGGATAACACCCATTATCCCACTTACTCAGGAAGTTGAGATGGGAGGATTGCTTAAGGCCAAGAGTTGAAGGCTAAAACAAGTTTATGATTGCACCACTGCACACCAGCCTGGGCAATAGAATGAGACCCTGTCTCTAAATAAATAAATAAAATAATCAAGACAAAACTAACTATTCAGATGAAAGCATATCAATATTCTTGGAAGAAATAAAGTTAATCTCAGGAGTGGAATTTTTAAATGAGAAGTGGCATACCTAGGTCAACTGATAATGGCTCGTAGAATGGACAAAATGAAAATTCATTTCACCTAAGTCGGACAGCCCCTTCAACACTCTGCTGAAGATTCCTCCCTGTTCTAGCCTAGTCTTAACCGTAGACGAATTATACCTGTTAAATCCTCGGGACTCACTCATTCTTTCAACCAGCAAGCATTTATTGGCCTCTGTTCTGAGCCAGGCACAGTGCTAGTTATTCATTCTAAAGAACATGAAAAATGTTGTTCTAAGTGTCAGCACTGCATTCATGACTCATTAAAATCTTTTAAATACATTCATCCAGGACCAAAATATACATCTTCAAACCAAAGATTATATTATTTCTTTGCCACACCTTCCAGCAAGTCATCATTTCTCTAACACTAACTACTCTGGCCCCAAAGAGAGTTAGGAGGGGAAAGCATGTGTGGGATGTGGTGCCTCGGTCACATAAAAAGGATGTGACAACTTGATGTGCAATTGTGATATTTCAGTTGGCTTATGCCAGGTTGGGGTGACAGATAGATTTGTGTAGGTCAACTGTGTCCTACTCCTTTTGCTTTCCTTAATCACAGAAATGTGGCAGAACACTGGATGCTGTGGAGAGACCGTGGAATTATGCGGTTTCCACAAAGCATGGTGATTGGCGATGATTGGCAGACAATGGTTATTCTCTAAAGATTCTGAGTTCTCTTAATCATGAAGGTGGACATCTAAGCCCTCAGTCATTCCTGATAAAGGACTAGATATGATATCCAGGGCTTGTCTTATCCCATGGGCAGAGGGAACTGTTAGCTGATGACAGAAGAGGCTCCCTATCATAGAATAGTCTACCCCAGTGCCCCACCACCCCCATTGCCACTATTCCTCACAGTCCCTTTTCACCAACCCAGTGTTCTCAGATCTCCTTGGCTCCCTCCCTTCCCCCCACCCCACCCCCGTCTTTCCACGGTGAACAATCAATGTACTCTTATCCACCACTAACTGATGAAATGTCTTTATCAGATTAACTTAGCTACCTCACAAGGAGGCCCAGACAGAATGAGAGGACAGGTGGGTTTTTTTGTTTTGTTTTGTTTTGTTTTGGTGGCAGAGAAGAAAACTCTGGAACAAAAGAATTTAAATTGTTTGGCAATTTAGAATAGTGGTTACTCATGTGGTTCTAGGAGTCAGACTGCTATCCTCACTTACCAGCTCTGTGATCATCAACAAGCGTATTTTTATTTTATTTTTCTTTTGAATTCAGGGAGTACCTCTGCAGGTTGTTATGTGGGTGAAATGTGTGATGTGATCTTTGAGCTTCTATTGAAACTGTCACCCAAGTAGTGAGTATGGTGCTCATTTCTGTTGGGTACTATGTTGAAACAGGTAATTTTCAACCCTTCCCCCTCTCTCCCAGCCCCTTTAGGAGTCCCCGGTGTCTCGTCTTTACGTCTGTGTGTAGCCAGTGTTTTAGCTCTTATTTGTAAGTAAGAATGTACAGTATTTGGTTTTCTATTTCTGTGTTAATTTGCTTAGGATAATGACCTCCAGCTGCATCCGTGTTGCTGTAAAAGACATAATTTCGTTCTTCTTACGGCTGCATAGTATTCCATGGTGCATACGTACCACATTTTCTTTATCCAGTTCATTGTTTCTTAATTGCTTGTTGCTTCAGTGTCTTGATTGCAACAGGAATAATAATAATGTGAATACCAGGCCGGGCTCGATGGCTCAGCCTGTAATCCCAGCACTTTGGGAGGCCAAGGTGAGTGGATTGCCTGAGCCCGCGGGTTCAAGACCCACCTAGGCAACTTGGTGAGACCTCATCTATACAATAAATTAAAAATTAGCCGGGCGTGGTGGCGCGCACTTATAGTTCCAGCTACTTGGAAGGCTGAGGTGAAAGGATCGCCGGAGCCCAGCAGGTTGAGGCTGTGGTGGCCGGGAGCAGCCACTGCACTCCCGTCTGAGTGACAGAGTGAGACTCCAACTCAAAAAATAATAATAATAATAATAATAATGTGAATACCTGTCTCACAAGATTGCAGTTGTGAGGACTGAATGAGGATATTGTTATGTTAGTGCATAAGACATGCCTGGTATATAATAAGTGCTTAATAAATGTTACATCTTAGAGAGAGACCTGAGCAAGCAGACATTTGCATGAGGGCCCTAAGGATCTTAATAATGTGGAAAGGATAGAAAAAAATTCCTGTGTAAAATATTTTCAAAATCAAAGACTTGTAGGCCAGGCATGGTGGCTCATGCTTGTAATCCTAGCACTTTGAGAGGCAGGGGCAATAGGATTGCCTGAGCCCAGAAGTTCAAGATCAGCCTGGGCAACATGGCAAGACCTCGTCTCTACAATAAATAAAAAAAATTATCCAGGCCTGGTGGCGCATGCCTGTAGTCCCAGCTACTCAGGAAGCTGAAGTGGCAAGATTGCCTGAATCTAGCAGGTTGAGGCTGCAGTAGCCGTGAGCTTGCCATTTCACTCCAGCCTGGTGACATGAGACTCTGATTCAAAAACAAAAACAAACAAATAAAAAACCCAAAGGCTTGTAATCATTTTGCTAGCAATTTTTTTCCACCCTAAGTGCAGCAACCACAGACTTTCCTAACACTCCCTCAAATACCTTCTAGGTTCCCATCCACAATCCACAAAGAGATTGTCTGCTCTGATTTCTGCAGAGAATACCGAGTTACTTCATCCCAGAGGAAGGAGGATGCCTGCATTTTCTGTCTCAAGGGTCACATATAATCATGTGTTTCATTCAGTACATAGTGGAGGAGAGGCTAGGACCATGTCCACACCAAGCTGCCATAGTGGCTTGGGTGGCAAGTGACTTGGTCATTGAATTCCCAGGAGAGAAGAAATGCTTGGGTTCAGTCATTTGTACAGACACAAAGACAGAAGCAAGGTCAAAAGTTGAAGCTTAGAAGACAGAGAAAAGCAATTTTTACTAGTCTAGACAGCATATGGACAGCAAGGCCTTAATGTGTTGCACTCTGTTTCTAGTAGTTTTTTGCTGACAGCACGGAACCTGAGCCCCCTTTTCTCCTCATCCAGCAAGTTCCCTTCTGCTGCGTCGTTAGAAGCCAACTCTTCTCGTGGTGCCCTTGGAAGACCAGTGATCAGAAGCTGTAATTGGGCAGGGAGAAGCAGAAAAAGGAAACAGATCTTGAGGACTTACAATATTGAGTAGATGGTGACACCATCGCATCAGTCTAGCAGCTGCCCACAGCTGAATTTTAGCATTCCCAAGATTTTTTATTCCTAGTAGCAAATGAGAAGATAGGAGAATAGATCATCAAACCTTTCCTATATGTATTTTATATTCCTAAGGAAAGCAGCTTGAGAAAGGTGTTCTCTTTCCTTTTTAATCATTTTGTTTTAATTATAAAACAACTTTGATTAGAGTATTGGGCCAGTGGTTGATGAGAGTGTAAATTCCATTTTATTTTTTTTTTGTAAATTCTTTTTACCTTTTTGGAAAGCAATTTGGCATATCTTTGACCCAGAAATTCCATAGCTAGGAATTTATACTATGGGAACAGTAGCATAAATATTTATATAAGACAACATTCCTCATGCATTAATTTATAATAACACCCCAAATGGAAATAATCGAAATACTTCAAAATCAGAGGTGGGTTTAATATAATATAATGGGATTGTCAAGTAGCCATTAAAAACCTTCTTGAGCAAGGTACTCAATAGCACTGAAATATAAGGCAGTGCTTTAAGATTCATTGGGTAGGCAGTAAGGTGTGTGCACTGAGGCTCCTGAACCAGGAGATAGACTTTTTTCTTTTTTACAATCGATATTTTTTATTTTGATATTGTGGGGTACAGTCAAGGGTTAGGTATACAAATATGCTTCATTCAGGCCCTTAGGACTGACTTCTCAAGGTTAAAAAAAAAAAAGGCAAGAAAGCTCTTAGCTGCCTGAACAAAATTCAACCCTAGTTGATGAGACAAAATCTGTGGAATCTGCCTGCCACCATTCACCTAAGGCCCCTGAATGAGTGAGCAGATTTCTCATATTTGTGTATTGGGCTCAGGTTACATAAGCCACTAGCTGTTTGTGTAAATGGCTATTTTACCCTGTCCTGAATTGGAAGGAGTCTGTTTGATTAGAACAGTTTACATAACCGCAATCTGAGACTGAAGGAAGGCTTTGGCGGGGACTGTTGACTGCAGTGGAGGGTGGGTCAGAAAGGAAACTCTCCAGAATGAGAGGCTCTTATTTTGAGGCATTGATGTAGAACAAATTGTTCCCGCCACCCCACCTCAGCACATTAGCGCACAGTGGGATCTAACCCATTGACAGAAATGGGTTCTATTCCTTTTTCCAGAGAGAGCAGGTCTGTTTCTCTCCAAGGATCCAGCAAGGTTAACACACATGTGCCAAAGCCAGTTGGAATGCCACATTTAAGAGTCATCCCATGGCCTATGCCCCATCAACATTCCAACCCCCTTCTGCTTTTTAAAGCTCAAAAACATTTTCATAAAGTCTTTTTGGGGCAGAATTTTATTTTTGTAAGAGTGGGTGTGTTTGTTGTCGTTTTTTCCTCTTTAAAAACTATTTTATTTTTTTCCCCTTTTCCTTCCTGAATTTTAATGGGCCTGAAAGTAGGAGTCTGCCAAGATTCTAACATTCAAAGAAAAAAGGTACAAGATCTTCCTCTCTCCAAAGCCAACCTAGGGTGCATTTTCCAGGCCTCTCTCCCACACCCACTCAGCATAAACCTTGGCGGCCGTGTGGGTGCTGGCCAAAGCCTCCTGCTTCCGGTGCATACGCTTCCTGTTTTGTCTTTCACCTCATCTGGACCCTGGGGTACATTCAATTTTTTAGACTCTGTTATTTCAGTTTTTGGTCTCAATGTCACTTAATCAGGAAAATGCTAATTCCTCAGCAGGGAGGATAAAGTCGTAACTCTCTTCTTAGCTGTGCATTAAATCCCCTAAGACCCCCTGAACAAGTAGCCTGACTCCCTTACCTTGATTTTTCCATCTGTAAAGGGAAAAACTGTAGAGTGTGTGTAGTCCTCAAATGTAGTAATACCGGAAAGTCATTCGGGAATAACTTGGGTCATGTCTCATTCTCTCAAAAGGTGCCTTGGTCTTCTTGTGACCAACCTCCATCCTGAAGCTACCTAGGTCTGCCAGCTCATTACCATAAAAGAAGACATCTCTTGGTGATTCCAAGAATTTTAGGACTTACATGCCAGGAAATAGGGACAAAGATCAAATATATATTTCACAATTTAACGGTTTACCCCAGACTTTGCACTTGGATTCCTTACATCAAAAGGATATAAAACTCAAAAGACACTGTCACATTACCAGAATCTCATTCAATCATTAATAATTGGTCCAGTCCATCATATTGTATGACTATGTCTTCTGGGGTGAGACAGCTCAGGTTTGCGGACTTACATTCAAGCATGTCAATTTCAAAAAAAAAAAAAAAAAAAAAATCAGGAGTGGTCTCAGCAAACGCAGAGCTTCATCCTTGCAGGGATGTGGTATAATTGAGCTAAGAGACAATATCATCTCTTGCTCTGAGTCTCTCTCAGTGTATTAATACAGTATTGGATTTCTCTTATTCCATAACCCATTTATTTATTCTTTTACCCTCAGCTATTCTTTCCTTTCCAATTTTACCTAAAATTTTCCAAGATCAGATGAGATCAGGCACATACTGGATACCATGTCCATTATTTTCCACCTTTAGAGGGAACACTGCTTGTCTAGACTGCAGGAGAAATACAGTCTACCAAGTACCTTCCCCTAGTCCTAGCACCTTCCCCTAGCCTATTCAGATAGGATAAGATTACACAGTTGTAGAACTAGCCGGCTATTTTTACCACCAGACAATATAGCTGCATTCATGGCTAACCCCAATTTTGCCAGATGGGGTAAAAGAGCAACTCACTCTATCAGGCCCTTAGGAATTTTGACATTAAGTTTAAAACATAGTTGCAGTTTCTTGCTTAGGAATCATCTCTGTAATTGATTACCAGGACTCCTCCCCTCCTTTTTTTTTTTTTTTTTCGAGTCAGACTCTTACTCTGTCGCTCAGACTAGAGTGCAATGGCAAAACTCATATCCACCATAGTCTCAACCTGCTGGGCTTAGGCCATCCTTCCACCTCAACCTTCTAAGTAGCTGGAACTACAGGAGCACACCACCAAACCTGGCTAATTTTTCTATTTATTGTAAATATGAGGTCTTGCCAAGTTGCCCAGGCTGGTCTTGAACCCCTGGACTCAGGTAATCCTGTCACCTCTGCCTTTCAAAGTGCTGAGATTACAGGCATGAGCCACTGTACCTGGGTTCAGGACTTGTAATTGCAGTCCTAGTCCTATGACCACCGTATCAGGTAGGGGGAATAACTGAGGTGATGTGGGGAAGAAAGAAAAAAAGTATAGTCATTATACCAGCAAGCTGCTCCTTTGGCAAGAATTGCATTGTCATCCCAGCACCTTCCCCACCCCCTCTCCCCCAGATCCACCAGAAAAACAGAGGAGAATCTGGTGGGGACATACCTTAAGTCTCACTCATGTTGAGTGTGACCACACACTCGTGAAGGCATGTAAGTCAGTCCGCCATGCTTTCATCTGCCCCTGTCTTAGACAACCAATGTTTCAACTGCCTGTTAAACTATTATTCTGAGGAGGATATTCTTCAGCTCATTGCTGGACACTACGGGCTGTACAGTGTGTTCCTTGGTCTAAAGAAATGAAGGTCAGCTGTCCAAATTCATGCAATATCATCTGTTCTGTTTTTTTTTATAGCACTTTGAACATTTGCATCTTCTACTGGGTAAGCAAAGCCCAGCCCAGAGTCAGTGTCTATTCTTGTCAAGACCCATTTGCAACCCCTGGGGTGCCCAGCGTCAGTCTCATTTGCCAGCCACATCCAAGGCCTTCCCACCAGGGGATCTGCCACATGCCATTGGCAGTCTCCGTCTCTCTTGGTGACACACAGAACAGTTTTTATTGGCATTTTGTGTCTTAGAAGATGCAAAAGGAACATGTCTAGATTCAGTCCACCTCTGCCTTGCTGTGGGACCCCCATATCCACTCGTTTTATGAGGCCTTAAGTGAGCACACAGGAATATTTGCTTGTTAGTTCCAGTCACCTTTAGAACTTGGAAGGGAGGGCTTCTGATGGCATTGATATGTCCTACTTTAATTCACCCCTTAAATTTCCAAAGTAATTTCCATAGTGCTGTGTGAGCATCCCTGTAATGGGCCAGGTTTCCATTGCTTTCCTGTATGGTCAGGCCATTGGTCACTGACAGTGAGTCAGTAAAAACCTAAACAGAGAGGTTTCTACAATGGTTCAATTCTTCCATCACTGGTAGGAAAACAGCAAGCAATTTAGCACACCATGCTGATTTGCTTTCACCTTCTTCAGTCAGAGTGCCATCCTTCCCAATAGTACATTGTCCGTTCACTTTGGAACTACCATCCACAAACCAAGCAGCTCTTGCTTGGGAAGTTGAGAGCTGTTTATATAGCACTGTTCAAGTGACAGTAGAATCCAGCAGCTCTTCACACAGGTCCAAAGTCAGTCCTAGAGGAAGAGAGGCTCCTGGCTTGTATCTCCTTGCATTATCCCAGTAACATGACCTTCCCAACGATTTCCATTTTATTATGGAACTCTTCTGGGCACTGCCATCCCCATTAGAATGATTTGCTAACAACCAAGGCAGTGTGGGTATTTCAGGTATCAAGAACATTTTATGTCTTTCAGTCATGAGGGTAATTTCAATTAATGTCCCATCCCCGTAGCTGTTGAGATGCTCACTTTGGAGCTGAAAATCCTAGTCTATGCTCCATATAAGGACTATCAAACAAAGAATTTGTCCCTGCTAGTGCTCAAGCTTCTATTATACGTTGGGTGGGCTCAGGCAATCTCACTGGCTCCCAATTAGCATGTCCAATTAATAGTGATTGCAGGGGGGATTTATATACTTTCAGTTTTACAAATACTGGGTAGGGGAACATTTCCCAGTCAGATAGTTCAAAATACAATCCAGTTCAAAATACAGTCAGATAAAGGAGATCCAGCCACTTCACATAAAGGGTGTTTCAATATACCTACACTCCTATACATTTTAATCTTTGTTAGAAAAACTTCAGACAAATGAAATCCAATAGAGTTTAATTGAAAAATAATTCTCAAATCCGGCAGGCCCCAGAACCAGATTAGGTTCTGAGTGACTCTGGAGCTTATGGGAGCCCAGGCCCATAAGACAGCCCTCCACTTCAGACCCCAGTTGCAAGTCTGAGCCTCTGGAACATCTGACTAATCAGCTATAAATCAGGGTTTCCATGTCCCCCTCCTAGGATTAATAAACTTGCTAGAGTGGCTCACAGAACTCAGGAAACACATTTACTGGCTTATTGTAAAGGATATCACAAAGGACGAAGATAAAGAGGTATATAGGGCAAGGTTATGTGGAAAGAAGTGTGGAATCTCCATGCCCTCTCTGAGTGCACTACCCTCCAGAAACCTCCATGTGTTAAGCTATCCGGAAGTCTCCTGAACTCACTCCTTCAGGATTTTTATGGAAGCTTCCTTATGTAAACATGATTGAATAAATCATTTGTCATTGGATAATCAGCTGTCTCCCTTCCCCAAAGGCTGTGGGGTGGGCTGAGGGTCCCAATCCTTTAATCAAGCCCTAAACTTTTCCTGTGACCAGCTCCATCCTGAAGTTACCTGGGGACTTCTAGCCATCAGTCAACTCATTAGCATACATTGCTTTGGAGATTTAAGGATTTTAGGAGTTATATGCCAGAAAACAGGGATGAAGACCAGATATATATTTTATGGTTTCACAATGGGCTTTCAAGTCTCTTTGAAATCCACTCACACTTGTGATGTAATTGATGGAACCTAGAGTGAGTCACTTTGGGCAGTAAAGTATAGTGGTTCTGGGCTTTGGACTCAGGCAGACTGTAGCTGTGTGGCTATGAGTGAGTTCTATGACATCGCTAATATGTAATGTGATGTAAATAAATGTATGACTAAATGAATGTGTTATGTGTAATAAGTGAAATAAATGAATATGTGATGTAATATAAATAAATAACAGTACCTACTCTGTGGATTTAGCCTCTTGATAGAAACAGATTCTATGAAACAAACTGTGTCAGACTCTTGGTACAAGAAAATCATACCATTACTTAGGAATGGGGATTATCTTGTTGTTTCCAGTTCATTTCCAGCTGCTTCCCCCTTTGCAGAAAAATTAGGAATGGGCAATCTGGTACCACAATTCTAAAGATGTCCTCTAAAATATGAACTAGAAGAAAGGGTAATAACAACAACAGCAACGGCAATTAAATATTGAGGCGACATTTTTCTAAATATTTAAGAAATTGTTACTTTACCAAAAGGGGTCTAAACAAATACTCTTAGAGTGACAATGGAGTAGAAAGAACCCCAGATTTACTCCCAGGAGCTGGATTTTAATCCAAATTTTCCATGCCTCACCAGGCTTAGAGACAGTGAATGATGATATCTCTGTTCAAAGCCCTCCCCCAACTGACATCAGTTTTAAATACCAGGAACCTGGTGCATTTTAAGAAAATTTTCCTAAATGGTCACAGAATCTGGCTTTCAGTAGGTTATTATATTTGTATATTGTTTTGTTTGTTTTTTTGTTTGTCTGTTTTTTTAAGAGGACAGGACCAGGCACAGTAGCTCTTGCCTATAATTCCAGCACTTTGGAAGGCCAAGGTGGGAGAATTGCTTGAGACCAGGAGGGCGAGACTAACCTAGGCAACAAAGCAAAATCCCATCTTCACAAAAAATTAAAAAATTAGCCAGGTGTGGTGGCATGCACCTGTAGTTCTAGCTACTTGGAAAACTGAGGCAGAAGGATTGCCTGAGCCCAGAAGTTCGAGGCTGTGGTGAGCCATGGTCCCCAGCCACCGTACCCCAGCCTGGGCAATGGAGTGAGACCTCAACTCAAAATAATTAATTAATTAAAGAGGGCATAAGGAAATATGCCAAAATGCTAATAGTCATTATCCCTGGGAGATAGTTATAGATTATTTTAACTTTCTTCTTTGTGTCTTTCCGCACTTTAATTTGTTTTGTAATAATCATGAATTGTCTAAATAATTAATTCACTAAGGAGAATTAGTCTATATACCAGACACTTTGCTAGGCATAGAGAATACAGCATTCATTACTTCCTGATGTTTACGCTCTAGAAGGGAACGAGACATTGACTAAATTACACAAATAATGAATGGCTTCCAATGACAGTAAGCTCTACAGACAATAAGCTCTAGACCATGAAGTCAAGAGGGATTTGACCTAGGCTGGGTTCAGGGAAGGTTTCCCCAAATAAATAATTTTAAAACTGAAATCGGAAGGGGAAGGGGAAGAGGAAAGAAAGAGGAGCATATTCCAGGTAGAGAGAATGACATGTTCAGAGATCCTGATGCATGGTGATTTTAAGAAACTGAGACCAGACCAGAGTGGTTAGAACTTGGGAGAAGAGGATTTTCAGATACAGTACAAGCCAGAGCAAGCATGGCCTTCATGGTTTTTTGCATTTTGTTTGAAGAGAAATTGAAAACCAAGGTTTTAAGCAGGATATAGTAACATGAAACTAAGTTCATTTCAGAATTCTTTAAAAATTTCAAATCATTTGTTATCTGTAAGGAGTTTTTGGATTTGGATATTTAAGATCAATTCAGTAGCCTCATTCTATATTTAAAATAATACCTGAAAGAGTCGTATGAGTAGACTTTTTTTCTTAAAACTTTAGCTTCTTCTGTACAAGGAACCTGGGATATTGAAACCAACACATTTGGGTAGCTTGTCTCTGCTGTTGTCAGTTTAGGGCAGTGGAGCTTGCTGGGAAAGATGGGCACATATGGTGGAAGACTGAGCAGCAAGAGACCCCTTCCTCCCGCATACCCCTGGGAGCTGAGGCATGAGACTGCTGTGGAGCATTTTGTCATGAAATTCATGTGTCATGGAAATGCAAAACAATTCAATTCCCAGACCAGCTGTGGTCAAAACATAGCTGGACAAATGACATCATCTAGAACCTGACAAATTGGGAGGGTGTTTTTCAGCTTGGAGTGCAAAGCTAGGTCACTGTCATGCTGATTAGCTGTAGTTCAAGCCAGGGACCTCTATCCAGAGATGGTGTATGAGTAATATCCATATGTCAACATGATGCTTACATTTGCTGTAATGCTTTAAATTTTTATTTTATGTTTATTTTAATTTATTATTATTGTTGTTGTTGTAGTTGTTGTTGTTGAGTCGGAGTCTTACTTGTTGCCCAGGCTGGAGTGCAGTGGCATGATCATGTCTCATTGCAGCCTCAAACTCCTGGGCTCAGGTGATCCTCCCACATAGCTGGGACTACAGGCATGTGCCACCACACCTAGATAATTTTTGTATTTTTTGTAAAGAAAAGCTACATTGCCCAGACTGAGCTCCTGAGCTCAAGCAATCCTCCCATCTCAGCCTTCCAAAGTGCTGGGATGACAGGCGTAAGCCACCACCACACCTGTCCTACATTTTTATTTTAACCCTACTGTGCTCTATCCTCTTAGGAAATCACTGTATCAGAAGTATTTGGCCATTTGGCTGCTGAACAACAGGTGAGAGGTTTCCAGCAAATGCTCCTCTCCAACGTCTCTCCATCAACTGGGCATGTCCTGACCTCCAGGTTGTTTGAAGGGCAGAGGTAACTGCCAAGGCACACTCCTACTTCTGGAGTAACTCCAAGGTTTAGTGGGCTCTGGAGCCACAGTAACAGGCATCTGGTCTTCAAGCTTTTCCAGTAATGAGGAGTTATTAAATATTCACATCAGGAATTGGGACTTTTGTCCGTCCTGAACTGGTCCTCCAACCTGTTACCTATTATGTCTCACACTCTATATACCCCCGAATACAACAAGAAGAAACTTGTGAGTGTTCTATAAAACCTGCTACTGACATCACAGTGGGTCTTTAAGGCTTATGGTTATCCTCATAAAACCAAGGAATGTGTAACAGACTGTAGCCGACAGACCACCAACTATTTTATTGTTTAAACACAAAAGAAAAATGTGAGTAAACCTACTGTACCTGTTTCTTAACCCCGAAGGACTCTGTTATGTACCCAACTTAAGATGACATTTGTATGTTTCTTGTTTCCCTCCATGTGATGAGTCTACTAAGTTACACGCTTACACAAGAAATACCTATGGATGGAGTGGTTATGAATTACAGATTGGAGCTTGCAAATCAATTTGGAGTTTTGTTAAACATAAATTCAAACCAGATCTGCAAGGCCGGCTTTTCCTCAGACAGCATACGCATGGGCACAGGGGACCCCGAGCAGATGGACAGTCAGGTAGCCCTAGGATAGGTAGGAAAGTGGTCTTCTGTGACGCCAGAATCCTCTTTTTTGATCTCTTTCTTTCTCTACAGTTACTCTTGTGGTTAGGAGCTCAGTATCCTACTCTTGCCATGAGGCAGATACAGGAAAAGATTTGTATTGGCGGGGAAATAGCATGAAGTCTCAGAAGTGTTAACTGCAGAGAAACAAGTGAAGGAGTTATTTAGCAAGACATGGGCAGGTAACAGGAACCAATGAGGGACGGGAGAGTACCCAACGTCTATCACCAGCAGGGAGCTGTACCACCAGGACACTGAGGGGGCAGGGGTGATGGACGCCTTATGAGAAACCAACAGGAGGTTTAGCAAAGAGCCTGGTGGTGCACTCCACAGAGCTCAGCCTTTGGGACACAGAATAGGCCATGGAAGGACAGAGACTCCATCTGGAGGGGCAAACAAAATAACTGGCACAGGATCTGACATTAGTTATTCAATCTGTTACCTTTTTCAGATTCATTTGCATCCAAAACCTGATAAGGATGGAAGAGAAGAGAAGTTAGGGGTCATGTTATGTGAGTATTTATTTTTAATCCTTGCATTAAAGGATTTTCAGCAGGGTGCAGTTGCTCATGCCTGTAAGCCCAGCACTTTGGGAGACTTGAACCCAGGAGTTTGAGATCAGCCTGGGAAACATAGCAAGACCTCTTTTGTACAAAGAAATTTAAAAATTATCCAGGTGTGGTGGCGTGTACCTATAGTACCAGTTACTCAGGAGACTGAGGTGGAAGGATCATCTGAATCCAGGAAATTGAGGCTGTGGTGAGCCATTATTGTGCCACTGCACTCCAGCCTGGGCAACAGAGTGAGACCCGGACTCAAAACAAACAAACAAACAAACAAAAGGATTTTCTGGCATCAGTGAGCAGATCAGAGAGGAGGGAAGAAGAACCTTTCTCTATTTCCAAAATCACCCCCAAAACATGGTGTTCTCTGGTCATACGGATGCAGTAATGTGAGGGAGAGCTTCCAAGGTGAGACCTGATATGGGATCTTCTTAAGAGGGTCTTCCTCCCTCCCAAAGTGCTGCTATTCATTGGGCAAATATTAAGTGCACTTGCCACATATTTGTATCTAAAAGAGAATTTTCTCATTAAGCCTGTTGTGTTGCCATGAACTCATGCTCCTCTTTTCGGCCCTAAACTTTTGATAGAACCTCCTCATAATTTCCCAGCATCTACTCATCCTTCCTTCAAGTTATGATCTTCTATATAGCCATCAGTATATTCTATCTAAAAAAAATAAATACCCACCTAACACCCTGCCATGACTCCCCATTTTGGCAGTGCAGAGTCCAAACTCCATGGATGAACTCTCTTGTACTTCCACAGCCTCATCTCGTTCCAAGCCTCCTCCTTGCCCTGAGGTACCAACACTGTCAGCACTTCTGCTCATGTCATTCGGAGCTCCTGAGATCATTTTCTCTGCCTTCTGCCCCATTGTTGGCCTGCCCAACTCCCCGTGGTTATTGGAGAAGCAGCCCAGGAATAACACCTCCACTGTGATGCTGATATGCTCCAACAGGGAACTCCCCACATCCATTGAAATGCCTCATCTCCTGCCTTCACTGGGGATGCTGTAAGGGCAGGAACTATGTCCTCTTCATTACATAATCTATTCTCCCTCAATATGGTCAGAGCTGGCATTCAGAAATATATGATGGACTGGGCACAGGGGCTTATGCCTGTAATCCCAGTGCTTTGGTAAGCTGAGGTGGGAAGATCATTGTAGGTCAGAGGTTCAAAACCAGCCTGGGCAACATATGAGATCCTGTCTCTATAAAAAAATAAAAATAAAAAAGTTAACCAGGCGTGATAGTGTGCACCTGTAGTCTCAGCTACTAGCAAGGGTAAAACAGGAGGATCATTTGAGGTCAGGAGTTGGAGGTTGCAGTGAGCTATAATCATGCCACTGCCTGGGTGACAGAGTGAGACTCCAACTCAAAAAGAGTTAATACAATAAAATAAAAATATATATGGTGAACTAAAATAAATAATGACTTCCCAAAAGGAAAGTCCCCAAAGCAAAGTTTTCTAGGGCATTAGACTTAAAAACAGACAAACAACTCTGAAGAAACACAACCAATTTGTGTATTTAATTATTATTACTAGATCTTTCTATATCTTCTGTGTATACCTCAGTCCCCTAAGAGTTGGTTTAAATGAAAAGACAAAGAATGTCGAAAACTGATTGATTAAATGATGCTCGGCGAATGACTGGAAGGAATTAACCAGGGAAAGTAAGTTACAGATCATCGACTTATGGAGGCTTTAAAAGATCCTCCAGCAAGACCATCATACTAAGTGAACTATCACAGAAACAAAGAACAGAATATCGCATGTTCTCATTCATAAGCAGACCCTGATCACTGGCCATACAAGCACGAGGGTGGGATTGGCAGTTGCTAGGCTAGGGGGAGAGAAGGGAGGAGTGGATGTGGCATCACACTGGATACCTGGTCCGCTATCAGGGGAGAGCCAGAAGCCCAAACTTCACTTGCCTGCAACCTACTTACGTAGTAAATCCTCACTTGTACCCCACAATTCTAAAATATAATAAATAAATAAATAAATAAAGCATCCTCCATTAGAGAACGCCAAATTACACAGTCACCTGAAGACATTCGTAGAGATCAGTACCAGAGTTGATAGGCTGACTTCCATGTTCTTTCTTTTTTTTTTTTTGAGTTGGAGTCACTCTGTCGCCCAGACTGGAGTGCAGTGGCCGCTTCCAGCCATCGCAGCCTCGACTTACTGAGCTCCGGCGATCCTTCTACCTCACCCTTCCAAGTAGCCGGAATTACAGGCATGTGCTACCACGCCCGGCTGATTTTTTTAAATTTATTTATTGTAGAGATGAGGTATCGTTGCCCAGGTGGGTCTCAAACCCGCGGGCTCAGGCATTCCATTCACCTCAGCCTCCCAAAGGCGTGGGATTACAGGCTGAGCCACCGAGCCCGGCACCTCCATGTTCTTATGGGCCTTATTTTTCTAGAGTTCTAAAATGAGTTTCAAATACAGGTTACTTCATTTGCTTAGCAGAGACATAGCCATTCAGTGTTGTTTCGCAATTGTGCAGTTACAAGGCTTCCTTGTAGAGACTGGAAGCGTGTTTCTAAGAAATGGGAGTGTTAAACGAAATGAGTCAAATCTACCCTAGTTCTCATGAACTATATCCTCTGACGACATTATTTATCACCTGAAATCAATGTCCTGAGGTATCTTTATCTTCCTAGTGTTCCCTAACACTCTGTCATGGTGGGTTGAGCTGTATCTAGAGTACAACTTCATCCATTCAACTAGAGTTCACCTACCTGGACTTACTGGAAAACTTGCATTTTGACATTCAGCACGCTAGCCCAACCATCAAAATCATCTGGAGTTGATTTATCCTTTGGAAAACTATCTGCTACAAATTTTAAAAATCACTAGAAAACAGATGTTAATGACAAAGAAACCAGGACAGTATAAACAAGACTAAAATATTGGCCTCCACTGGTCACTCTGTGGGAGGGACAGATGGAGGACTGGCGCTTGTTGGCTAGTAAGCCCTCAGACCACAAACCAGCTCACCATTGCCACAACCATTGACACTGTCTACACGAGAGGGTCTAACACGAGAAAAGCCTGTATGGTCAAAAGGGGTGAGGACGTAACTCAGAAATTCCAACTCCTTCTGACAAGTATCCAATGCTGGGAATCAAAATTAACATAAAATTATTTTATAAAGCAATTAACCACCCTCAAAAAGTTTTATAGAAAACAAGGTACATGGAGGTTAGCCTATCAATGTTGATACTTCCAAATGATCTTATTTCTTTGATCACCACTGTGACACAATTATCTTCTTTTTCTTTTTTTTTTTCCTGGATGTGAAGTTAAAACTCAGCAAATTCAGTGGCTCAATTTATATGGGCAACAAGCTATTGGAAACCCTGGCATTATATACAGCATATTTTGTTGTATTTGGTGTGGCCTAATTCTGGATAAGCCACTCATAAAACAACTTAGCTCACTTATGTTTCCTGCTGAAGAGGCTTCAACAGCAACTGCAGCTTTGTCTACACAGTTACTTCTTTGACAATTAAGCTTGAACATCCTTCTCCTGTCATGGATACTGGAGCCAGGGAGCAGGAGAGCAGTTAGTCCACCCAAAGACAAGCTCCGAATGTGAGAAGATATCTGTTCTGTATTTTTTTTTGAGTTGGAGTCTCACTGTGTTGCCCAGGCAGGAGTACAGTGGCATGCTTATGGTTACCACAGCCTCCACCTGCTGGGCTCAAGCTATGCTTCTGCCTCAGCCTTCCAAGTGACTGGAACCACAGGTGTATACCACCATGCCTAACTAATTTTTTTAATTTACTGTAGAGACGATGTCTTACCAAATTGCCCAGGCTAGTCTTGAACCCCTGGGCTCAGGCAATCATCTCGCCTTCACCTCCCAAAGTGCTGTGATTGCAGGCATGAGCTACCACGTTCCACCTGTTCTGTAATTTTGAAAGTGAAATGTTGACACAACAACTGTGAAGACCATGATAAACCATATAGAGATGCCCATCTGTTTCAGCAATGACAGTACTTGGTATTTACCCAAAGGAGTTGAAAACTTATATCCACCACAAAAATCTGCAAATGAATGTTTATAGCAGCATTTTTCATAATTTCCAGAACTTGGAAGTAATGAAGATGTCCTGCAGTAGGTGAGTAGATAAATAAACTATACTATATCCAGACAATGGAATATTATCCAGGGATAAAAAGAAATAAACTATTAGGCCATGGAAAGACACGGAGGAACCCTAAATGCCTATTACTAAGTGAAAGAAACCAATCTGAAAAGGCTTAGGCTGTGTGATTCTGTATGAAATTCTGGAGTCAGTGAAAGAACAGTGGTTGCCAGGGCTTGGAGGAGGGAGGGATGGATAGGTGGAGCACTGAGAATTTTTAGGGCAGTGAAAATATTCTATCCATATATCCGTTCATGATAGTATCATGTCATTATGCAACTTGCCCAAACCCATAGACTGTAAAATACCAAGAGTGAACTCTAACGCAAACTATGGACTTTAGGTGATGGCATATCAATGTAAGTTCATCAGCTGTAACAAATATACCATTTTGGAAGAGGATGCTGATAGTGGGGAAGATTGTGGGAGTGTGAGGGGCAAGGAGTTTATTGGAACTCTCTGTACTTTCTGCTAAGTTTCACTGTGAGCTTAAAACTGTGCTAATAAATAAAGCCTATTAAAAATAAGTATATGGGCCAGGCACAGTGGCTCATGCTTATAATCCCAGCACTTTGGAAGACCTTAGGTGGGAGAATTGTTTGAGCCTAGGAGTTCAAGACCAGCCTGGGCAACATAATGAGACCAACAAACAAACAAAAAAGTCAGTTAAGTGTAGTGGTATATGCCTATAGTCCCAGCTACTTGAGAGTATCACCTGAGACTGTGGTGAGTCGTGATCATGTCACTGCCCTCTGACTTGGGTGACAGAGTGAGAGACCGACTCAAAATAATAATAATAATAATAGTAATAATAATAATAATAGTCTAGCATAAGAGGGAAACACACCAAAAAGACTCAGATTTATCTTTTGGAAGGCAGGCTCCTTGTAGTACACTTGGAATTTGTTCTTCCAGATCAAAAAGTCAACAAAAGTTTTTATCTGGAAGCTTTGAAAGGTTTGCATCACAATTTGTCCCGAATTGTGACAAACAGATGACTGGTCCCTCCATAACAATTCACCTGCCCACACCGCACTGAGTGTTCCACGGTTTTTGACGAAAAATGGCATGATCCCCATGCCTCACCCTCCCTATTCACCAGGATCTCACCTCAAGAAACTTTTTTTTGTTTCCCTGGATAAAAAAAGTCCTCAAAGGGAAACATTTTGCCAATGTGGAAGAGGTGAAACCAAAAACAGCAGAAGACTAAAAGGCATCAAAAAAATTGATGAATTCCAAAACTGTTTTGAGCAGTAGAAAAAGCATCTTAAGGCCGGGCTCGGTGGCTCAGCCTGTAATCCCAGCGCTTTGGGAGGCCGAGGTGAGTGGATTGCCTGAGACCGCAGGTTCGAGACCCGCCTGGGCAACTTGGCGAGACCTCATCTCTACAATCAATCAAAAATCAGCTGGGCGTGGTAGTGCAGGCCTGTGGCTCCAGCTACTTGGAAGGCTGAGGCGGAAGGATCGCTGGAGCCCAGCAGGTCGAGGCTGCGGTGGTTGGGAGCGGCCACTGCATTCCAGTCTGGGTGACAGAGTGAGACTCCGACTCAAAACAAAAGAAAGAAAGAAAAAAAAAAAAGCATCTCAATAGGTGTATTGTGTCAAATGGGGACTACTTTGAAGGTGAGCTGTTGGGTTAAACTTCATTTAAACATGTAAGAATAAATACACAATTTGTTATAAATAAATTCCATTTTGTGGTGGTCCCCTCATATATAAAAAAAAGATATAGAGGAAGCAGAGTGAAAGTGAATCTTTTAAATATTTGATTTAAATATCAGTGTTCAGTCACTGAGATGCTTAGCATAGTCACAAAGGGGTGCTTTCGTTTCTTGTCTGTTGATGCAGCCCCATCTTCAATAGGTCACTTTCCCCATTATCAAAACCCACACCTACCTTCCTCTGTGCCATCAGAACCCGACCATGGGACAGCCTGTTTTTTATTTGGTCTGTCCCCGGCATCAGGAGAAGGTCCTGCTGTGTGTGGAGGCAGGAAGACCATGACTTTTCCCAGCAGCCTTTCACGTGTACCCGCAGACTGGAGATCTGGTCCCAACAGCCCACGTGAACTAGCTCTGAGTTCCTGATGGAGGAAGCTGCTAGAGCTAAGATGAGCTTCCACTCGAGACTGGACAGTCACTGAGGATACACCAAGGATGGACAACTTTTGTTCTACCGTCATCAGGGCACTTACCAAGACCAGGCTCAAAGTGGTGATGAAACATCTGACTGAGAATGGCTGGACAAGTGGAAACACTCCACTTGACATCCTTTTCCCTACCTGCCCTGCTTTACAGTGACACACAGAAGAGAGACACCGTGTAGACAGGTTTAACGGCAAGAGGAGAGCTAAGCTGATCATTTCGCAATAGGGACTGACTGATTTACCCAATACACTGAGAAGTTTAAGGACAGACTTGAAGCCTGCTATTCATCCACGTGTCATTCTTAAAGCATCCATTTCCCAGATAATACAATCCCATTTTCAAAGCCACAGATTCGTTTCTCCTCAGCCTCTCAGGGATGAATGTCTTTGTCCACATTTCTTCATTGTTCAACCTCACAGACTCACTCCCCTGGTAGGGGATAGACAAGTAAGGGAGACTTTGAAGCGTATGGTGGGCAAGAGAGACCTCTGCTGGACAAGTAAGGGCAACTAAGCCCTTACCAAAAAAGGGCTCTAACAAAAAGAATAAACATGTTTTAAAGGGATGCTTCTGCAGGAGGAGAAAAATTGTTTTTTGATCTTTGGTTTTAAATCATCTTTTTAACTTTATTGGATTAAAAAACCAAACCCCTAAGACTTCTCTTTTTTAAGGTTTCTAGAAACAGATTTTGTTGAGTGTTTGCCATGTCTACAGCACTTTGATACTTCTGTTAAGTGATTTTTTAAGAGCTCCGTCTATTCTGCGCATGGGTCCTAAAAGCAGCTTAACTACCGAAGACCTGAAACTGTTTCTTTTCTGCCTAATTGCCTGCCAGCGCTCCAAGTTATGTGTGCACAGGCAGGAATGTGTGAGGCGTCATTCTGATGAACCTGAAATCGTATGGTGGACTTCAAGGCTGAGTTTTAAGAACTCCTGAGGAAAGGGGAATGTGTTTGAGATAGATCGACCAGGTCAAAAACATTCAAAGAAAACTTGACACACTTTGCATAAGTCTTCCCCGTGGCTGCGGTGAGATTTGGATTTTTTCAGAATCCTTAGGTCCTTAATGTGGGGGAAAGGGGTGAGTGTTTTTGAAAAAAAGAAGGTTTCCTTGTACACAGTATATAACATATGCCCTGCATTGCAATGTCCTCATTACACACTGATTCGGAGACACAGCAAAGGCAAAGTTGGGGGTTCAACTTGCTGCTTCTCATATAACTTAATTGCATGGGTTTCCGGTCTGACTCTGCCATTTCCTAATTAGGCAACTTTGGGCAAGTTTTCTAAACTTCCTAAGCCTCAGTTTCCTCCTCTGTAAAGTGGGATTTGTGGTATAATGCCCACTTCAAGGTATTATTGGGAGAGTTAAATGAGATAATGTATGATCACTGCCTAGCATGGCAATAGTTGCCTATAGTAAATACTTAGTGAACACAAGTATAGTTATTTAAAACAAATATGTGCACAAACAGGTTTCTTCTCCACTTCCTCCCTCCATTTCTCTCTCTTTCCCTTTCTTCCTGCTTTCTTTCCTTTCTTCCCTCCTTTTCTTCTTTCCTCTTTTAACAAATATTTATAGACTCGCTACTATATCCAATCTCTCTGCTAGACACTGAGAAGTATAAAAAGCTGAAAAAGACATGTTTCTACCCGCAGGGAGATTTTTATCTGAACCTGTTTGCTATCCTGTTTGCTAACACCCCAGAATAACCCTAATTAGCTTTAGACGAAAATGCCCCCAATTCTTGAGAAAAAATGTAATAAGTTTTACCAAAAAAACAAAAAATAAATTTGTGTCTTTCAAGTCTTAGAGGTAAAGAAATAGAAAAAATATCATGATAAAAACTCGGCTAAAAGGTTGGCAATCGCATATGTGATAGGGAAATAATTGATGGTAGGCCGTTGGTAGGAAACCCTTTAATTTGGGGCAAGAATAAACGCAAGTTAATTTTAAGGTTTCTCTGATTGTATGAACATTTCTGCCAAAGGACAGGGTCAAAAACCTCTAGGGAATATCAAGCCTTTTTGCTAGGGGAAATCTTGCCCTCTTGGTGTAGACCGGTACCCCTAAAGCATCATCAATATGATATCATTTCCTCCTTCATCCTTCCTTCACCAGCTCTGTACTATTGCCTGCCAGGTACCAGGGGAAATGCTGATGTAGATCCACGGATAGCCAAAACAATAACCCTTGCCTGTGAGAAGGGTGCTCTCTGCAGCTCTGCAGGGCAAGAGAAGAAGCTTCCGGGCTCCTGAGGTTTGCATGGCTCTATCCTCACTCCAGTCTCCCTCTGCCTCTGTCTCTCACTCCCTCTACCTGCCCCTCCTCCTCCATCTCTCTTTCTCCCTGTTTGCCTCTCTCCCTCTCTCCTTTCCCTCCCCACCCCCAATCTCATTTTCTACCTCTACCTCCACCTCATCTCCCAGATGGGCAACCCTTCCCTGCCACACTGCCCAGGATTAGGGCTAGAGTTGTGCACCCAGAACAAAGCAAACTCAACTCCTCTCAAACCAATTTAACCAGTTTTCAACATTGTCCTTTGACCTTTTGGCAGGATTAAGGGCATATTTTTCTTTTCAGTAGGCAGATTGTGGAGCTCACTTAAACCTAGCAGCAAAAAGGTTAATTGACAGAGTTTGTGTTGTTATTTATAAGTCACGTAAATTCCCAACTGGTTCTGGCCCTTATATTTGGCCATGTCTCAGTGGAGATTACAGGGTGAACTTGACACTTGTGAGACTCCTGGGAGAGGTGTTGGGATTGGGAATGCATTCTTTTGAAGTGTGTCTTCCGCTTCAATCTACTCTTTAGGCCAAATCCTAATAATCACACCTGTCCTCCTTATGAGGGTTCGATTGTGGATAAAGCAATTTTTGCTTTTTCTGTCCAAAGAAGAGATTATCATCTTTAAAAAAAGATGGACTTATAGCTGGCGAGTTCAAATACAGATTAAAATAATAATACTACTTAGCATTTCCAGTCCACCTTTCATCTGTAGAGCTCAAAGTGCTTGGCAAACATTAATTAATTCTCAAAACAGCCTTCTGAGGTGAGCAAGGGTATTATCTTTATAATAATATATAAATACTGGCTGGTTCATGAAAGCAGCCACTTAAAAGGGACAATTCTACAGGATCAGTTTCAAAAACAGTCTTCTCACCTGGTCTAGACTTAATACTTTTGGGTAACTCATTTGGGAGTGCCAAATTTACTAATAATATGATATCCTAGAGGGAACACACAAACCTTTTCAAAATGATTTCTTTAGTGGCTTAAAGCAATCTTATCTATTTGAAGGAAATTTTAATGTTAGAAAATACTAATTGTGGCTTAGCCACTCTAAATGATGTCAGTTTCTACACATGAAAAGATTCCAAACTATCCTAGTACATAAAGTTTAATAGTGACAACCTGGAATCCTATTTCAATGCCTGTGGATTTGAAGGGGTTTTGATCACTTCAGGGTTTTATGTTTTTTCTCATTACTTTAAATTTTGAGCATATGACAAATCACAGTTCTATGACTTGTCAAAATAGGTACCAGCGAGACTTTTTATGTCTCATCAACAGAGTTGAGAGACAGTGAGAGCGAGTAATAGCTGACCAGGCGTGGATTAAACTGGCTCCTGAATGAATCATACTAAAAGGTGGTATGGCCTATTTTCATTTTGTATCCTTTCCTTCCTTTTTCTCTTGTCATGACCTCACTTAGCAAATAGAATACTATTCCTTTTCCCAGCTACTAATCTGGGGCTCCCAGAGTTGATTGCAGAGCAAGCCTCTGTCAGTGAAACCCATCACACCTGGGCTACATTCTGTCATAACTTCAATCGTCTATGCTTATTCTTCCAAGGGCCATGTTCATCTATGTGAAGTTTGACTGGCTTTTTGACCCTGGAAAGTTAATTCTTTGGGTTAGTAGAAAGTATACTTTTTCCATGTCCTTGAACTCATTCCAGATCAAGAACTACCTCAGTAAATGGTCAGGATTTTCTTTGTTCTGTTGAAATGTAAAAATTGCCCCAGACTCTGGCTGAAACCACCGTTTGTAGTCTTAGTTGGGTAAATCCTTTATGCTAAAATTTTATATTTGTTGCTCTCAATTTTCTACTTATTGATCGTGGTAAGTGAATTGGTCCTCTGAACCACAAAAGAAATGGTATACACCACTTAACGATGCAGTATTGATCCACTAAATCTATCTGCTTGCCTTTATCAATGGCTTTACTTACAGCCTCCAGAGAGAAAAACTGGTTTTGGTCTCATAACTTTGGTTGCACTGATGGTCTCCAATCTCCAAAGTGGGATAAACCAGATTCCTTCACTGTGTTTATCTTGGCCTGCCATGTCACTTTATGGAGAAAACGGTCCAAATAAAGTGCTTCCTCTGTGTATTTTGACAGGAAACACTACTAATATGCTTTTCTTTTGTTGTGTGCCTTGCTCTTTTCTCCCAGTGTTGTTTAAATATTTTCGGTACAATGACATATTTATTAATCCACTCCTCTCTGCATGGGGCATGGAATGATCGGTTCTTCTGTAAAGCCCTCTTAGAAAAGGTGGTTTCTCCAGTGAGAGTTAATAATATCACCACTATTCATGTACAAAACACTGAGACAATCTCTTAAAAATGGAACACATTTATCTAAAACAGCTGGTAAAGAAAGCACGCAGGCCCAGCCAGAGGCGGCGAGGTCAGAGGTCAGGGTTAACACCGATCTCGGTGGAACTTTGAAGCTGACATTTTACAGATTATATGTGTCTCAGTGCACAGTGGGCATGGCATATAAATTGGACTTAGAGGCCCCTATTTGTTCTCTGCATTTTTATGAGCCCACAGAGCTCTTCTTTGAAGCAGCATACATAGAAAATAAAAACTCATTTTAATGTTGTAGAACTATTTACAATAAATCACATTTACATCCTGCTTTTTCCTAGGTACAAGATACTCTCTCTCTCTCTCTCTCTTTCTCTCTCATACAAACACATATACACACACGTTATTATCCATGGAATCTATTTTCCAACGTGGGTAGCTTATTTTTTACCTTTATGGCATTGGAAACCCAGTTTCCTCTTTCTCCTCGCCTTGACTTAGGAGTCAGATCATAGATACAGCTATATTTAGTACTGCAAGGACACCTTTTGTAAGTCATGTGAGGTGATTCAGCTGGAATGAGCACTCTTTCCCCTCACGAAAATCCCCCGATACCATCGAATGCTCGCTATAGCATAGCACTTCAGCTCTAGAAGAAAGCATCTGATTTCAAAGAGATTGAGTTCCACTCTGGAACTAATTATATCATTCATTTTATGGATTTCTTTAAGTTGCTAGGTGTTTTAACTGGAGAAGGCTGGCGACCGAGAGAGAAACATGTACTGGCAGAGACTCTGCCGTGGGCACTTTAGCCACCTAATTAATTTTCAATAAAAGCTCGCAATAGTTAATTTGCTCTAGACCTAATGTAAATCAAACGGAGACAAATAGGTTAAAATTAGAAATGTGTGATGGAAACCATGTTTATGGTCAAAATTACTTTTCACCCTGGAAATAACACAGATTGACAGGGAAAGAAAATGAGACCACACAGGCTTTTGTTCAAATAGACTCTTAAGTGAATTAAAGATTTTATGAAGGGGAAACCTGGACCCAGAAAAAGTATCTGGGATCTATGAAATAATGTTATTTTAATAAAAAGTATAGCTTCTAAAAAATGTTCCTTAAAAAAACCCCACAGAACTAAGACATCGCTCCCATTATACAAAGATGCCTGGTACCCCCTTTTATTTTTTTCCACGACTTAACATAGCGTAGGGTATAATAGTAAAAATACTATAAAGTTATTAGGTTTCCAGGTCTAAACTGGCAGACGTACCTACCCAGCGCCACATTCTTTCAGCTACTACGTTTCAAAACACTGCTTTCCAACATCAAATAACCATTTTTACTTTTATGAGAACACAGACATAGATTTTTTATGATTTTATAATGATACTTCAATCCTCCAATTAAAATACCCAGACAATATAGATATCTTTGGCCCAGTCCATTGGACAAATATTATTATTAAGCTTCCCTCCAAGACTTTATATTTGCAAAATATTTTGTGGGCTTTAATCATTTTAAATTGCTTTAACTTTGCTCATTTTCTCCATGCCTCTCTGTTATTGCTCAGGTAACCATTTCTTTTTAACCTGCAAGCTACTCCTGCAAGGTGAAATAAG
The DNA here is from genome assembly GCF_000164805.1 of Carlito syrichta. Lineage (NCBI taxonomy): Eukaryota > Metazoa > Chordata > Mammalia > Primates > Tarsiidae > Carlito > Carlito syrichta. The sequence continues at coordinate 1,048,022 of NW_007257477.1, read as the reverse complement.
CTACTTTTTAAAAAAAAATTTTAAACATAGTGGAATGTTAACCTCAGAGGTTGTTAGCTCTTTCCTTGTCCTTTGCAGAACATGGCAATTTAAACCATCCCTGGATTCTATTTTTATTTCACTTTTGCCAAGTTCATGAAGTAAATTCCCTCTTTCCCACTCAAGCTGGTTTTTCTTTCTGCCCCAAAGGAATGATGTTGTCACTGTGATGTCTTCTAATGCACTATAAATGCCGTGATGAATTGGAGGCAGGCTGGTTTCTTCTGAGTGGGAGTCCATTATCCTGTCAGAGTGTTCCTTTCCTGTAACTTAATTTTTATTGTAACAAATGACTAAGTACCAAAAAATGAAACAGTGTGATGGGCTGATCTAAAGTGGCCTTCCTCTGATGGTAAGTGGAGCAGAGTGACAATTGTTTTCAGCTGCCTTCCAGAGAGCTCTCTGATGACGCTCACTACCCAAATTGGAGTTATCAAAAGCATTTTCTGCGCATTTATGGAAGATCTTCACTCACACTGACTGACTAACACGTGATTTGCAAAGGAGGCTACATTAAGAATAAGAGTGGAAGAGACATTCTCAGATTTAGCTGTACATAGGCATTACCTGGAGAGCCTCTTAAACTGAAATGCAGAGTCCCAGTACTCACCAAAGGAGATGCCCATTTGGTCTGCTGAGGTGGGACCTGGGAATAAGCATTTTAAACAAGCATCTCTGCTAATTCTGTTGAAGGAGTCCTGTATATTGTAGTGTGAGAAACAATTAGAGCTTCTGGTCAATCAATCTTTTCAATAAATGTCCACTGAACACTTGACCTTTATGTTATAACAAAGCATTTTTTTTTTTTTTTGAGTTGAAATCTCACTCTGTCACCCAGACTGGAGTACAGTGGCCACTCCTGGCCACCGCAGCCTCGACCTGCTGGGCTCCAGTGATCCTTCCGCCTCAGCCTTCCAAGTAGCTGGAACTACAGGCGCGCGCTACCAAGCCCGGCTAATTTTTGATTTATTGTAGAGATGAGGTCTCGCCAAGTTGCCCAGGCGGGTCTCGAACCCGCTGGCTCAGGCAATCCACTCACCTCAGCCTCCCAAAGGCACGGGATTATAGGCTGAGCCACCGAGTCCGGCTAGCATTTTTTTTTTTTTTTTTGCTTGGATTTCTAAAAATTTTTCTCAAATCACAGTTACAATTTGAGTATAATCTGGTTACAATTGGTCCATTTTCCCCTCATTTGTTTTTGGTATTAATCACCAACATGTCTGGAAGATTAAATCATCTCATCTCTCTGTTACAGATAGTATAAGAATATTAAAATATGGATTCCAGAAATCCAATAAAATTGGTACATAAATAATGTAAGCCGTTTTCTGGATTAAAGCGTTCATAAATTTCACCATATTTACAGATGGGTCTGTGAGCCAAAAAAGACTAAGGACCATTGTCTTTAAAGTGGACAAACTTGGCCCCATTAATATGAAGCTTCCACATCACATAGGTGGTTGGAAAGTCTAAACGGTGTAACTGATTACATGCTTAAATAGTACCACTGATATTAATATTCTAGCTTTAAAGGTTATTAGCATTTTATAACACAAAGCTAATTTCAATTCTTCTGAAATATGCGAATATTGTCTGATATTTGAAGTTTAATATGTAGCGTAACTGCAGGGTTCCAAGAGCACTAAAACTTGTTTCCTAAGAAACATTTAAGAACAAAAAACGGAACAACTAGGTTTTACCTTTAGAGGTTTAGATTGAGTCTATTTTGGAGGAAGGGTGCACCTGAATAAATTCTAGAAGGCCTTGGAATGTCAGCATCAATTCCTCCATCTATTAAGCATTCACTGAGGGCCCATCAAGAAAAATAAAAATGATCATGTTTATTGAAGACTGAGGCTAGCATATTTGTGAAATATCCCAGGTTTATCTGAACATATGCATACCTGTAAATTCTTATGGGGGCAATCTCCAGCCATTAAACTTTTAACTGAAATAATTTTGGTTAAAGAAAATCAGAGTTAACTTCAATTCGTGTAATCTATGAGAACAAAAGAATGACTTTTAAAAAAAGTTTGAACACAGAAGGTTAGATAAGAGTGGGAGATTGCTAGGAAAGAAGCAAAATAATAGGTTTGTGAGTAAAACCACAAATCCTTTAATCCATTGGTTTCTACAGAAATAATGCTAACCTTTTTGGCTTATCACAAAATGTGATGTGGAAGACATATCAAAGAAATATCAAATATTCTTCCTCTTCCTAAGCAATCTCTAGGAGTAAGACAAGATGTCCCTCCCAGGATCTCCAAGTATTTCATTGTAATCACAAACCAGGAGGTGTTAAAGGGGTTAATGAGGTCTCAACTCATTGTCAACTAATTATCTTTAAGTTGTTGTCAGCACATTCTAATTGTTATGCTCTTACCAGCTCCACCAGTGGGGGTGGGGTGCCCAATCCTAGAGTAATTGGTTCCAAAAACAAAGAAAAAAAAAAAAGCCAAACAAAGCAGTCAACCCACAGATTACTCACCTGGCTGCTGTGTAGTTTACTAAACTAAACAATTGCTGTCCTCCACACACACATGGGTGTCATGCAAATACATTCACTTGCATGCAAAAAAGCTTTTAGGAACTTTCATCTTTTTAAAAGGGCAGGGGACAAAAATCAATAAAGTGGTAGCCTGGCCAGTGGTAGGGGATGGTTGAAGCAGCATGGGTGGCTGAGCTGTATGAGAAACAGATGTAAACTCTGGGAATTGGGCAGGCGGTTCTCTTTACAACCAAATCAACCAGCCAATGGAAGGCAATTAATGGGTACCCATTCCCCCAAAAGCTTATTCGGTCTGACTGCTGAGGCCAAAAGCAGAAAGGGGCATCCACCCAACTGGAGGACATGTGATTTAGGCTCACACTTCACCCAAGTCGTATTTTGAAAAATGATTCATTTCGTGGTCTGAATCATCAGGGAAATGTTCTCTTGCTGTTCTGATTTTGTACATTCTGCCGACAAGTCTAAACTCATCTGTTGCCATTTACATCCATATCTTTTTTTTTTAATTTTATTTTTCTTGGCCTAGGAATTCTGTTTGGGTTGGTAAAAGACATGGACATGACACAAATGCGTCCTTGTCGGTGTGGTTTCTTAAATAAACTTGGATGGTACGGGGTGAAGGATTTGGAATGATTCAGCCACTTTGGAAAACTGGCAGTTCCTCATAAAGATAAGCGGGTATCTATCTACCCTGCAACTCTGCAATTCCTCTTCTAGGTATTACCCAAGATAAAGAAACAGATATGTCAGCAGAAACAATCATTTAAGAATATTCACAGCAGTATTCCTCATAATAGCTCCAAACTGGAAACAACCCAGATGCCCACTCACAGGAGAAAGGAGAGATAATCACATATATTCATACAACAGAATATCACTCAGCAGTAAAAACGAATAAACTATGGACACACAACAATATGGAGAATCTCAAAAACATTATGTTGATTGAAAGAAGCTGGATATAAAAGAATACAAATATGATTCATTTATATGAAGTCCACATGAGCAAAACTAATCTATAGTGATAGATGTCAGAAGTCAGAAAGGAGTTGCCTTTGACAGAGGGATAATTGGGAAGGAGAACAGAGGAACTTTTTGGGGTGATGGAAATAGTCTATATTTTGTTTTGAATCATAGTTATGTTTGTGAATACAATTGACAAAATGCAATTGACAAAATGGACACTTAAGATCTGTGCATGGCATTGTATGTAAATCATATCTCAAAGTTTTTAAAAATTAAAAAGTAGCCGGGCTCGGTGGCTCAGCCTGTAATCCCGCGCCTTTGGGAGGCTGAGGTGAGTGGATTGCCTGAGACCGCGGGTTCGAGACCCGCCTGGGCAGCAAGACTTCATCTCTACAATAAATCAAAAAATCAGCCCGGCGTGGTAGCGCATGCCTGTAATTCCGGCTACTTCGGAAGGCTGAGGAGGAAGGATCGCCGGAGCCCAGCAGGTCGAGGCTGCGGTGGCCGGGAGCGGCCACTGGACTCCAGTCTGGGTGACAGAGTGAGACTCCAACTCAAAAAAAAAAAAAAAAAAAAATTAAAAAGTTAGGGATTTGGGAAGTACAGATAATGTAACAGAAAGAAAAAAACACAGAAATCAGGAAATAGGGAAAATGAGGGGAAATTGATACTGCTGGGGAAGTTGAACCAATTCAGGAAGAGAAGATATGTTGATGTATGTAGAAATACCTAGCCACCTAAAAATTTTTTGAGTGCTTACTAAGGGCCAAACAGTGTGCAAATCACTGTAATATACATTGTCTCATTTAATCTTCACTTTTTCTTTGGCCTCCCAGTACATACTATTGAATTAATCATAGTACTTGGTTCGGGCACATTCTCATCACTGGTCCATAGACTACTTTTCTTTAGTTAACTGGTTACTTTTATTAATAATATGTATTCACAAACCCACCACACCAACGCACCTAGCACCTTGACCTCTTTCCCTCTTATTCTCCCCACTGCCCCTTCACTGATCCCTGTGTTTATAATTTATTTTCATCGTTTTTACATATCATTCCACTGATGCTATATAAACTTGTAAACACAGATTTCAATGTTACTTAGCTTTAACTTGATGAAAAAATGTGTTATACCTAAGCTTTGGGGATTCACTTTCTTCCTTTAATGTTGTATTGCTAAGATTCATCTAAATTGTTGTATATCTGTGTCATTTAATCTTTTCTACACCCTTGTGAAATAGGTATTATTATTCACATTTATTGAAGATAAAGTTAAGGTTCAGAGATGTGAATTAATATGTCCAAGGACACACAGCAGGAAGGGGCAGAGAATTCAGATTCAAAAAATTCAAAGCTACAGCTCTTCACCAATGTACTATACTACTTTCTCAGTTCTAGACTGCCTGTTATCTGTAACCATATTACTATAGATATAAAGAGATAGATGTCCGGATACCTTTACCTATCCATATCAACTGCTGTGCATATTTATATGCAAACATGAATGTCGCCAGCTTATGGAATACAAAAGAATCAGCCAAGGTCATCTAATAATTTATGGGTTATTATACTATGGTAGAGAAACACAAACATATACCTGTAACTTCAAAGGTTTAGTTCTTTAAAATTCAGAATATACAAGCAGGTAATGTCTTAGGAAAAGCATCTGAAGGCAGAGTCGTGTGTGTGTGTGTGTGTGTGTGTGTGTGTGTGTGTGAGTGTGCATTGGTGCACATGTACTTTCGGGAGCGCGTCTTGGAACAACAGCCTTATTTTATTCAATTTCTTATGCTTAAAGGGCAAACTCACAGCATTGTTTAGCCAAGCCCTTGCTCTGCACCTTATAACTGTAGACCAGAGGCCTTGGAAACTGGATCACCCTCTCAGGATGCCATTACAGCCAAGCAGAATCTCATTAAAAATCAATTCCTCGGGTCCATAAAGCCAGTTTATTTTATCTTCCTGGAGTGCCTGCTGCTAACAGTTACACAGTTCCATTGTGTGGCAGTCTTGTCTGTTAAGAACGTTGCACAAAACAGCTATTTAAAGATTTTCCATTTTTATGTTAAACTTTATAATTTTACAGTAGTTTAAGTTTACAGGGTTTGCTTCTCAAACTTAGGGTATCTTGTTACATGTGTTGGAAGTAGCATTGCCAGGCCTAGGGTCCCACTAATTAAATATTTGCCTGTATAAACTACATGTTGTTCGATGCGAATGTGCAGGTTTAATTGGGCAGTAGGGGGCCTCCAGAGCTAAGACAGCCTTATTTGGCCAGTTTCAGCAATTTCTCATTCATTACTGTTTTCTGATTGTTGAGTTATGTCCAGGGCCTTCACTGGTATTAACACAAAAAATCAGGCAGGGAATTAGCTCTCTGTAGTGACTGTAATTCAAGTATCTCTAACTATTCTAGAATCAATATCAGCCAAATTTTATAAATGGGGAGTTGAAAGCACACAGAGATGTAGTGACCTGTACAGGTCATACCCTGAGTGAGTGACAGAGGCAGGAGAAATTGGAGTGGCTACTCTGGCCCCATCTGGAATGTTTTAACTCTCTTGACCTCCTTCAGCAGATTTAAGGGCAGGCTGATTTCAAAGATCGGTGACCTTTTTGGACTAGCACTTGCTGCTGAAACATAGAAGCTTAAATTCCTTCGATTTTGGCTATTGTGGTCCACAATGCTGGCTCAGATTTTTGTTTGTGTGTTTGTTTATTTGTTAAGAGACAGAGTCTGACTTTGTTGCCCAGGCTGGAGTGCAGTGGCACAACCATAACTGCCTCTGTCTCCTGAGTAGCTGGAACTACAGGTGCACATCATCATGCCTGGCTAATTTTTAAAATAAATTTTGTGTGCAGAAATAGGGTCTTGCTATGTTACCCAGGCTGGTCTCCAACTCATAGGCTCAAACAGTCTTCCTGCCTCAGTCTCCCAAAGTGCTAAGATTATGAATGTGAGCCACTATACTCAGCCTCAGTTTGTATTTTAGAAGAATCTGTGTTGTTAATGAGGAGAGTAAGGAGGGATGGAAAAGGGTGTGTTGGGCTGGGACTAAAGTAGGAAGAGGGTTAAGATCACTACAGATACCCAGTGCTCTCTTCTACCATAAGTTGGGGGCCAGCATAAGCATATCATTAAAATTTTTGTAAAAGTTTGAAGTTGACGTTGGAAGGAACCAAGTTCAGAGCTCTATGTAACCTTTTTCAAACTCTCTGTGGCAGATAACTGGGTTATGCCATGTCACAAACTCTTTCTTGACATTTCTCTTCAAGAAATCTTCCCTAGAGTAGCATTCTCCAAGATGCCGTATGTGGAACACTATGTCTGCAAGATGGTGTAAGAACAAAAAAAGAGGCACTTGTTCACATATGTGTGCGTACTTATACACATCTGGTTTCCTTCATGGAGATTCCTAAGCATGTTATCGTGTAAGGGCTCTAAAAAGTCCTGCAGGGAACAAATCTCATTTCAACTCATTTGGCCTCAAACTTTCCCCACACTGGAGGGAAACAACACATACATCTCATGAAAATGGAAATAATCTATAGACTATATTTCCAGGAAGTGAGTAATCCTTCAACATTTTTTTTTAAAAGTCCTATGCCCAGACCACTGTAAAAACTTCCATCTAAATCCCGAGTCATAGAATTCTGTCACTGGAAAGGAATTGATGGTTTGGTTAACTCCCCTGGTTTTACAGAAGAGGCACAGACATTAAGTAACTTATCCAGGTCATACACTCAGGCAGTGGCAGAAAGCAAACCATTCCCCAAGATCCCTGCCTCCCAATCCAGTGCTTGTTACTGTCATCACTCTGCCACTAAAAGCATCTTTAGTACACCCCACCCAAATCATCTGTGAATGTAGAATCATTTTAGTCTAGGCTTGAAAACATAAAATGGAAATGATGCCACATTAATGTCCTGTGCTAATCTAATGTTTACCTAGGGTGAGACTGAGCTGTGAGGATAGCATCTAGAGAGAGCTCCAAATAAGAGCTCCAAGAACTTGAAAAAGACATCTTACAAGAGGGAGAAAGAGGTGTTTTCTTTTTCCCTTTAGATTCAAGGGTTATATGAGGGGGGACCCCTCCCCACAAAACTGGAATTACTTTTTGGAGGGCAGGCCCCTTATAGTACAGACTTCCTTCACTAGATAAGTGTTCTAGGAACCCATTGGCATCAGTGTACTCGCTAGCGTTGTTGAGAGAGGCTGTGTTCAGCTTCAATGAATTTTTTTTGGAGATTCTTTCAGCCCGTTTGCCCATTTCATGATGGGTGATTTATGAGCACACCTGCCCACACAGCACTGAGTGTTCAGCAGTTTTTGACAAAAAACGACATGACCCCCATACCATACCCTCCCTATTCACCAGATCTCACCCCAAGTGACTTTTTTGTTTCCTCAGATTAAAAAAAAAAGTCTTCAAAGGGAAATGTCTTGCTGATGTGGAAGAGGTGAAACGAAAAATGGCAGAAGAACTGAAGGGCATCAAAATTGATGAGTTCAAAAACTGTTTGAGCCATGGAAAAAGTGTCTCATTGGGAGTATTGCATCATATGGAAAATACTTTGATGGTGACTATGTTTAAGCATATCAGAATAAATATATAATTTTTAATAAATAAATTCCAGGTTTTTTGTGGGGACCCCCCCATATATGCAGGTTGTTACATGGGTATATTGCGTGATGGTGAAGTTTGGGCTTCTATTGAGCCCATCACCCAAATAGTGAACATGGTACCCAATAGCTAGTTTTTCAACACTTTTTCCTCTCCCACTCGCCCTGCTTTAGGAATCCCCAGTGTCTGTTGTTTCCATCTTTATGTTAGTGTTTTGCTCACACTTGTGAGAATGTGCACTGTAAAAATTTCCATCTCCGCTTTTCTGTTTCTGTGTTCATTTACTTAAAATAATGGCCTCCAACTGCACCCACATTACTGCAAAGGACACGCTTTCATTCTTTTTTGTGGTTGTGTAATATTCCATGGTGTATACATACCATATTTTCTTTATCCAGTCCACTGTTGATGGGCACCTGGGTTGGTTCCATGGTTTTGCTACTGTGGATAGTGCTATGATAAATTTGTGTGTGCAGGTGTCTTTTTGGTAGAATGCTTTGCTCTCCTTTGGGTATTCCCAGTAATGGGATGACTGGGTCCAGTGGGGAATCTATTTTTAGTTCTTTTCAAACTGCTTTCCACAGGGGCTGAACTTGCTTGCATTTCCTCTATCAGCGTAGGAGTGTTCCTTTTTCTCTGTAACCTTGGAAAAGAGTCTTAAAGACTACTAAAACTTTTAGACAAACTACAAGTTCAGAAAGTTTGCAGTTGTATAAAGCAAGCAGGTGAGAAAGTTTCTAAAAGTAGGGAACTTCTGAAGGTGCAGAAAAAGTGGCGTGCATGGCAGGAAGTCATATAGGGAGACTCGTCCATGAGCCTCTTGAATCAGTGGCTTGACTCAGAACAGAAATACAGATCTTGAGCAAAGAGAGATGGAAATGTGTTTAACGAAGGGCCAGAAGAGGAATTGTCTCATAATAACGTGTGACTAGAAATGGCTTTATATGCCTGGGTCATCTATAAACCTGTTACTCTTCTTTTGTGTGTACATTTTATGCAAAGAGAGGCCCTAAAACTGGTGTAAGTGTCTGTGAGTAAGTGTCTGTGTCCATTAAAAAAATATATTTCTGATTCCCTGAGCTTTGTTGAAATGAAACCTAGGGAGGGAGAGGAGGAGGTGGGGAGGCCTGATGGGGAACAAGAAACACGATTTTTGAAGGAAAAACAAAAGCCTGATTCCTTGGGTGGGGTGGCAGAGGGTGGGGTTGTAGAAAGTCTTCAACCTCGCCAAGGCTAAATAGACTGGGAGGCTTTTATTTGGAACTCTCCTTTGGCAATGTTTTATCACAGTATGGTTTCCATTCCTGGCCGAGAAAAGAACCTGAGGGCAACAGGACTGGCGCAGTCTTTGCTCTGACAACACATTCCCAATAATGGAACACATCTTTTCCCTATAACTTTGAAAAACATGAAAGGGGATATTGGCTCTGCGTATGTCTGATAGTCTAACTTTATTTCCTGTCAACAGAAATAACTTTGATTTATATCTGGTCATCAACTTCACACACTCACATACAACTCACGTGGAGAAAGCACAGAGATGTAATACAGCGATGATGTATGCCTACCCAGCAAAGCTTCCCAGCCCAAAGGAGACCTCAGGGACTGAGAAACACACTTCAGTATTCTCACTCTTCTGACACTCTATCCCCTTGTGCATCCTTCCAGTGAGGGATAGTGCACGGGCTTCAGATGAACTACATGTCGGCTTTGATCTCTGAGCCCCTCGCCTACCATTCTCATGATCCCAAAAATTGGTTGGTCTGTATCCAATAATTCTAGTGAGATGCTGAAGGCCCAGGGCCTGATTCTTGCTGGCATCTCACACACTGTTTTAGTCTTTTAATATTCATTTACATCAGAGCAGGGAGAGGATTTTTTAAATTCCATTTTCTTCTCCAAATTGATTGATGGCACAGGCAGTGGAAATTGAGGGACTTTATTTATTTTATGTCATCTTATGTCATCTGGTTTTGAATTCAGAAGTATTCAGAAGTATTTTTTCCACTGCCCTGTTATTACACTGTATAATTTATTGAATTTAAGATGTCATCATTCATGAGATACAACATGACCATGTATTACATGTACCACAAAGAAAGAAAAATAAATTCTGCCAATTAAAATATAACCTAATATTTTTCACACTTAATGTTTTGTACTTCCTCCTTATTAAAAGGGTTCTTTTGTATATTTTAGACATATTTTTGTGTTGTATCATACTTACACAGGTATGAAAAGGAAAATAAGCCGACTAGAGTTCTTAAAACTTCTTCATGTCCAGACTCCAACTCTTTTGAGCTCCTTTAGGAACAGAATCTTCAGTGTCTCTGTGTCTCTGTTATTGTACACAATGTAGTGTTTTTGCCCCCAAAATACAGCATACCGATGACTACATTATGACCATCGCCTGGCTGACAGTGCATCTAAGTGCCAGATTGTAAAATTTCAAGGATTGTGAGAAGCCAAGAATTTGAGATACATCCTGATTTTAGAAATGTGAAAATGTGAGGGGAAAAAAAGGGCGGTATTGAAGCGTGGCACCAGATTCATTTATACAAAATTTAAAGGTATTTTATAAAAATTTCTATTTCTATATTTTAGGTTCAATATCAGCCTTAGAAAAGTATGCAAAGTTTAAGCCAGACGCAATGGCTTATGCCTGTTATCCCAGCACTTTGGGAGGCTGAGGCGGAGGATTGCTGGAGCCTAGAGGTTCGAGACTAGCCTGGGCAACTTGGCGAGACCGTGTCTCTATAATAAATCATATAAATGAGCAGGCTGTGCTGATGCATGTCTGTAGTTACAGCTACTTGGAAGGCTGAGGCAGAAGGACCGCCTGAGCCCAGCAGGTAGAGGCGGCAGTGGCCATGAGTGTGCCACTGCACTCCAGCCTGGGTGACAGAGTGAGACTCTAACTCAAAAAAAAAAAATGGAAAATTTAAAATCATTCACACCTAAAGTTTTTGCTTAAATTAAATTACTGTTTCAGTGTAAGCAATTCACAGGATCTTAACTGAGCATACTTAATTTTGCTTCTAAAAAGACTAGCAGCTTTCTTCTGGAAAGAAATAGCACTGGCAGAGTGTATCAGTCAACCCCTCAAGCTAGGAGGCAATTCCCTACAGTTCCTGGGAAAGGTACCTGTCAATATTTATCAGTCTTTCATTTGAAAAGAAAAATGTAGGACAGGTGTGGTAGCTCATGCCTGAAATCCCAGCACTTTGGAAGGCTGAGGAGGGAAGACCACTTGAGGAGTTGGAAACCAGCCTGGGCAAAATAGTGAGACCTCATCTTTACAAAAAATTAAATTAAATTAAAAATTAACCAGGCATGGTAATGTGCACCTGTAGTCCCAGCTACTCCAGAGTTAGGTGGAAGGATTGCTTCAGTCCAGGAGTTGGAGGCTGCAGAGGGCTATTGATGCACCGCTGCACTCTAGCCTGGGTAACAGAGCAAGGGTCTCTTTAAAAATAATAATAATAAATTAACTAAAAAAGAAAAAATGTTACAAATATAAAAAGATATATCCTTGCCTATTTGGAAAAACTATTTGGTGAAAAGAGAATAGTAGCAGCTCTTTCTTTGTTTTGTGTCTACACTTACGACAAAGTAAATGATATGGACTTTTTGCAAAGTTAGAACCAAGAATTTTTTCTTTATGACATAGTTCTAAAATTAACACATTCATGAAAAAGGTTTTTCAGAGAAAAAAGTAAATTGGCAGTAACCACTAGAGTTATATAGAAGAAAGTATTCTGTATTATTTGAATAAAAATTAAGGATAAACATGACATTTTTTAAAAATCGGTTAATCGGAATGAACTGAAACACATAGAATTATCATAAAACTCATAAGCCTCAATATTTTAATCACTCTCAGGAACTTTGATTTTTAAAGCTGATATTTCACGTGCATATACACAGTCACGTAAAAGCAGGTTTTTTTCCTTCCTGTGTGCGTGAGGCCCAAAGGTGGGTACATGCTGGTGGTTCTGTCTCCGTCCAGTCGAGGGCAGTAGTGCGCATGTTTAGAAACGGGATTCGTATTACGGATTGGACCGGTGTCAACCTGAGAAACCGTACACTAGGCTCCGTGTCGCTGCGATCAGGCTACGGTCACGGTCCTTGGCAGGGTCAGCGAGGTCATGACGAGGTGACTTCGTGGGGCCGCATGGCAGAGTGGAAGCTTCTTCGTCCCAGTTCTGTGAAATGTCCTCCCCCAGTCCTGGGGTGTGCGCGCAGACAAAAAGCAAGGGGTTGGCACCGAGCCCCACAGTTTGGCTGCTGAGTTTACCTTTGGTAGTACATTCGAGCAAATGTGGCTAAAATGCGACTCCTTCCCTTCCCTTCCCAGGACTTTTGTCTTGGGGTTCGTTTCTACTCAGATTGCATTTCCTCCTTCTCTCGGCTCCCATGAAAGACAGGGAGGAGAAGATGTGGAGGCTTTGGTGCTGGGGCGGCCCCTAACACAAAAACCACCTCCGCATGCTAGCAGGGCCAGGGCTCTGCTTCCTTTGCGTTGTGCTTTTACAAACTGGGCATGTCAGACTCACCAGAATTCCAAGGGGACTGACCCGCAGGGGCACTTGTATCCTTTTGAACTTTCAATTACAGTGAAGTGCATTGGACTGTAGTCCACCTAATGCAATTTTTAGTATTCGATGTAAAGAAAATGTTAAATTTAGATTTTTCCAGGTTCCGTAACGAGGCAACGAATGATTAGGAATGAGTTATTCTAACTGTGCATTTCTTGAATCCACAGAAGCATTGGAAACAATGCAGAAAAAAAGCAGACTCTAAAGGTGTCATCACGGTGGTCTTAGTCATCCCTGCCATGGCTATTCATCAGAGCATGGTAAATTGCCCAGGTTGTTATTGTTTTATCAATCTGAATGAGTGCATGAAATGTACGCACAACCTAAGGAATAGTAGTCAAATGGACATCAGTGTATCTACCTCCCAGTTTAAGAAACAGATCACTGGACCGGGCGTGGTGGCTCATACATGTAATCCAAGCACTTGGGGAAGCTAAGGTAGGAAAATTGCTCGAGGCCAAAAGTTCGAGGTCAACTTGGACAACCTAGCAAGACCCTATCTCTATGAAAAATAAAAATAAAATTAGTCAGGTGTGGTGGCATGCACCTGCAACCTCAGCTACTCAGGAGGCTGAAACCAGAGGATCGCTTCAGCTCAGGAGTTGGAGTGGAGCTATGATCGCACCACTGGACTCCAGCTCCCATTCACTCCTTCACTCTCAGAGGTAATCACTGTCCTAAATTGTAATCCTTTCTCTCTCTCTGTGTGTGTGTGTGTGTGTGTGTGTGTGTGTGTGTGTGTGTGTCTCTGTGTGTGTGTGTGTGTGTTTTCCATAGCACGAATCTCTCGCTATTCTGCTCCACTGGTCTAGTTTCCTCTCCTACACTAAAATCAACCTGTCCAAATAACTGGAGCTTTTTGGTATATCTTCACTTCTAGTGGGTCAAGTGGATCTCCCTCCACCTCCCCCTCCCCCAACCCTTGTTCTTTTTCAGGGCTGTCTTGAGGGCTCTTGTTCCTTCACAGGATTAGTCATTATTTGCAAAAAACTGAAAGAAAAATAGAGGCTGAGAAGCTGAGTCGCATAGCTAACCCCTCACTCTGCCAACCTGGATTGAATCCTGGCTCTCATCACTACCTGGGCTCCTTAGGCTAATTATTTAACCTCTCTGAGCTTCAGCTTCCTAAACTATGAAATGCATATAATAATAGTGTCTGCTTCATAGGGTGGTTGTGAGAATCACAATGTGATAATACAGGCAAAGCGTCTAGGATGCTGCCTAGAGAAAGCTTGACAAATGTCAGCTCCTTATTTGTCACTAGCCTTTGAGCAGCCAGGGGACTTCTAAAATCACAACACCTTCAGCTGCATCCTGGCTCTCTCCCACCAGCTGCACAACCTTGGATCAGTTTCTTTCTCTCTCTAAACTCTGTTTTCAAATTTGCAAAACGGGGCTAATATCAGGGTTGTTGTAAAGATTCAATGAGAAAACCAAGGGAAATTGTTCAGTGTGTTATCTGGCTCATTTTAAGTGCTCATAATTTCATTTCAGTATTTTAAGTAGATTTCATTGTAAAAGTGAATTGCATCTTAACACTAACAGCTGTCTGTGCCCCTACTTCTGAGTATCTACAAAAACACTTGCCTGGGAGTCACTGGAAAAGAATGCTGATAGTGCAGAGAAGTTTGTAGAATCCTCTCTTGTGATCCTGCAGTTTTTCTTTGTCTTTGACTTTTTGGGGTGCAGGAGCTCAGGAGGAGAAACTTCCTTATTCAGGGCCCAAGTTTCCTTTCTAGATCGTTCCTTTGGTTCCACAGCCTGCTTTACTGACTTAAAGCAGACAATGCAAAGCCCTTTCTTAACTTGTTTTCCAGAATCAGAGGAAAGTTTAACATAACAAAATTTTATAGCTCCTGCCCAGTAACATATATTACTTACAAAAATAAAAATACCTTTCCCTTATCATGCATTATTCTTTTACGTGTACAATTTTCTTGACGTATTGAAGTAATATTCCACGGTTTGCTATGACTTGGAGGTTTATGGCCCTTCTGTGGCAGATCAGACTAAACATAATTCATTCATAGCTACTTAGTGCTCAGGGAAATAAACCCCTGAACTTAAATAACTATGGTGTGACCTCTGTAAAATATTATTTATGACTTTAAAACTACTATTATGTAGATATCAAGATGTGCCAAATGTTATAAACCAAACACCAGCCAGTAAATGGAACAACTACTATTCATTTATTTTTTCCTTCCTTTCTGGATATTTCTCTACAAATGCTATTTTTGCTTAAATGGATTCTGGGGTAATTACCCAGCAGGGGAAAACCATGTTCATTTGCATTTTATTATACAATACTGCAGTAAGTAAAAAATTATCCTCTATAAAGAAGTGCCACAGAAACGTAAACATCCAATTAGCATACTGTTGTTCAATAGGAAAGACATTGATCACTTTTGAGCATAAAGTAACTATCCCCACTATTCCCACAGTCGATGGACTAATGTAACCCATCTGCTGTTCATTTCTGCACATTCGTTTATGGAGGAGAAACTGATTATTCCTTTAAGTTATCCAGATGGGAACTCTAAGCTGAGCACTTCCATGCTGTTAAGAATGTATGTGCACTCCCAGCAGTCTCTAAGATTTTCAAGAGGGCCATCTCTGCAGCTTGTTTATTTCCTGACTTATTTCCTATGCATCTAGCTATACTGTAGGAAATAAAGTGTGCAGTGGTAGTAAAGTGATGAAATCATTGGTTTCCCAATTGTCATTCAACACATGGTTGAGGACCCACCACGGGCTGTTTACAGTACTTGGCACTGGCAACAATAAATTCTCAGCTCTCATAGAACTAGCGGTCTGAATATAGAGATAGATAAAGTTAGCGATCGATTTCTAGCCAGCATGGTAAGTTCTTGGAGAGAGAAATGGAATATGCACCAAGAGGGGACTAGGCTGAAGACAGGGTTTGGAGGAGGCCGAGGACTTGCAGAGAGCGTCACAGAGGACAAAACCATTGAGCCGAGTCTTGCGGAAGAATAAATGAGTAGTCACAGGAAGTCAGGTGAATGAATGTGACCTGCATGAGTGAAGATGTGAGGGGACAGTGGGTTCAGGCCTCTTGGAATCATTCAATACGGCAGAAATTTGGTGGGGCGTTGGAGGAAAAGTAGTTTAAGACTTAGAACGAGGCCAGTCACGAAGGCTTATACGTCCTGCCAAGGAACGTAGACTTCCTCCCACAGACTGTTAATAGACATGGGTGATTTCAGATTGAAGGGTAACATGGTAAGATTCATGTTTAGGGTCGTTCATTGTGACCGTGATGTGGAGAATAGACTGGAGACCAACTGGGAGGCTCCTCTAGCTTCTAGATGAGAACTAACAAAGCCCTGGACCAGGGCAGGGATACAGAAAGTGCATTTGAAGTACAGGAGGATCTGATAACCAGTTGGATTACGGGAAGAAAGAGAGGAAGAAGTCAAGCAGGCGGTTCATGTTTTTGGCTGGAGTCACTGAGGGGTTGAGGGTCCATTTTCAGCATCTGGGTCTGTTCTTGAAAGGATGGGTTTGGAGGAGCAGCTGGTAAGGTTCGTATGGACCACACAGAGGTTATGGTACCTGTAGGACATTCAGAGATGTTCAAGAGATTTTTGGAAATGTGAGTTAGGAGAGAAGTTAGGATTGGAGACAGAGGTTATGCCACTTACATTTGTGATGTTCAATAATGTTTTTAATGATCTATTAAAGTGACTACATGAGCTAATTTGTTCCTCCAAGTAAAATTTGTTCTTCAGTTATTTGCAAATTACATTGAAATAATTCTCAATCCTTCAAGACCTGTAGGAAAAATGAAGAGGAAAAGAGTAGAAAGTATTTTACATTCTATCACTTAATATGAATAGGAAGTGTTGGAGTTCTCATTTTGGATTCTTTACCAAAAAACAGAATATATCTTTCACTTATTCAAATCATTCAAAAATATTCAAATGGTCCATTTCAGTGACTAACACTGCCTCATCCAGAAGCTATACTTTCTTTCTTTTAGAATATTACTTATTTTTATAGTGTTCTGGACAAAGCTGAGCAAAATAGAAAGAAGTATATTTCCACCTCATTGGTCTTGATGACTTTCTAAGAGCTCATGCATTTTGATGGATAAGATTAATGAGACCACATAGTGTTAAGTACCTTGGACTTTCAGAACAAGGGCCTTTTAGAAGAACAAAGCATCATTATTAATGACACATCATTTCCAGTTTTCAGCAGTAATGTAAGGAGTTAGCCACTATAATGGGAACTTAGTTAAGAGCTCACGGTACAGGGCAAGGCTATTAGCCAAGGTTCTTGACAGTAATACCTTTGGCTTCTAAGGAAAAAGATAAATCACACTCAAATTGATCAAAAGACAAGCAGGGGGGTTCAGAAGAAGGTGAGCCACCAGCCACTTAAGGAATATCTCAAAGGTCTTGTCATCAATGAGCCCTGCTGGTGAGTCCTGCCCTCTGCTCTTCCTTTGCTGCCAGGCCCTTGCCTTCTGGACATCCTGCTGGCCCAGAAAAAAATGCCTCGTGCTTCAGACTTCACCTTTCCCTTTATTCTTCCTCTCCCAGCTCTCTGCAACCCAGAAACCGTCTATGTAGGGTTTCACTGTCGCAGGATTTGTCTCTGTCCTTCATGAGCTTGGATAGCCAAGTGCATTAAATAAAGGAATGCCGGCATGTTCCAGTGACCAATTGACATGAGTATGGCTAACAATGGCAATCCCAACCCAAGGTGGCACACCAGTGGGGAAGTATTTTTTCCTGAATACCCATCATGAGCCTCATCAGGGAAATCAGAAAGGATGCCTGCGTACGTAGCCTCAACACTGTTAGAAACTCCTGCAAATTCTTTACAAAGTGCTGCTCTTATGTAAGATCTCTTTGGGACCTTCATGTGCTTCAGTCAGATTCACAAAGGCCTTTTTAATGACTCTTTAAAAACCACTCTGTTTTTGTTGGAGGAGAATTAAGAGAAATTCTCCCAGGGAAAAAATTAAAGTTAAAAACTTTTATAAAAATTTGCCATCTAACATCAGCCAACTCTGTTTTATGTAGAGAGAAAAAAATCCAGAACACAAAGAAATGCCCAATAAAACTAAAGGAGGAGGGAATTTACTTTTATGACAGTAACTGATTACTTACATCCACGGGCATATAAGGAGCTGGTTGATGACCTTGCAGCTCTCCTGGTAACTCTCTGAGTTTACTCAAGATTGTTGAGGTCTCCAAAGACAGCAAGAGGGCGACAGACTGAGGCAGAAAGGACTGTGATTACATATTATGAAGTGATATTTGCTATTAAGGAAATTCCAGACTATTATTCTGTCTCTGATTATTAATTACATAGATAGCAAATTGTTTGCTTAGTTGATTTGATTGTGAAAATACCTGGAAAATCTTTCTTGTTATATTATTATTTGGGGAGCTCTCAATGACCACTTTATTTTCTCTTTCACTTGTGTTTTTATTTTACAAGTATATCAAAGCTCATTTCCAGTCCAATTGTGTGAGGTTCACTCTTTTCTGTCTCACTCCTAGAAGATGTACCATTAGCTAGGGATCATTAGCTGGACAACATGTGAACTGAAGCCCAACTAGAAGCCTGAGATACAAAATGATCACACAGGGATCATTGCAGGAAAATGTTTTATGTTTCATTTTTAAAGTTTCTGCTGCTTTAAAATCCAAAGTACAAGGCCAGGCCCAGTGACTCATGCTTGTAATCCTAGCACTTTGAGAGCCCAGGATAGTGAGACCAACTTAAGTAACACAGCAAGATCTCATCTTCACAAAAAATTAACCAGGCATGGTAGTATATGCCTGTAGCCCCAGCTACTCAGGAGGCTGACGCAGGAGAATTGCTTAAACCCAGGAATTTGAGGCTGCAATAAGCCGTGGTTGTGCCACCGCACTCTAGCCTGGGTGACGGAGTGAAACCCTGACTCAAAAAATAAATAAGAAAAGTCCAAAATACCTAACAAATAATTGCAATTTAAAATTTAAGTAAAATACAAGGTTAAGACTGCTATGACCATATTCTTTGATAATTTAATACTAAATTAAAAAAAAATAGATCCCTTATTAAATTCAAACAATAGTTGAGGACCATCTAGTTCGTATACATGTTGATGATGATATAAGTTCAAATTCTGTTTTAGGAAGGTAACAATGAAATGAAATGAGTTCATTTCAGCTGAGCCTTATTCTAATAAATGGTTTTCTTGCCACAATATAAGTCTGCTGTTAACAAATAAGCAAAGTAGTTGCTGCTGTCTGTGCCTTTAAGATCATAGTTCAAAAGAACGAAGCAAACAAGATAACAAAAGTAAAATAAATATAACCTTTATTCTCATTAAAAAACCCAGAGGGCTGGGTTCATATTCATTAGTTTTATTAGAATACCTTGATTTTCTATAGCAATAGACTGACTATTCTAATAATTATAGCAAAATACATATTGCTCTCAACTACACAGTACAAAAAATGTAGTAAACTCTCTTATCCAACATAGAGGAGGGCCAAGTTAGTGAGCTGCTCAAACATTCATAATAAATAAAAATTACTCTATGTACATATAATGATTATCTTTTTATGGCCTAAAATCAAAATATAAAATCTGACAATAAAATTGTGTTGTGTTCAGGAGTTGAGACACCAACACACTGGAATCACTAAAATATTTTTTTGGGATATGTAAATCACAGAATCTCTTGAATCACAACTGTCTCAGAAGATCCCAGACAGATGTTAATGACATGCTTGCTGTCCATTGGTCAGTAATTTTCAAAGAACTAGAACAGAGTAAAACTATTCAATACAATTCAGCATTTATTCAACTGCTAAAAAAGTTTCAAGATCTTCCACTGCATTAAAGGAATGAACATAAACAGCAGTAACTGGAAAAAAGAGAGCAAACACTGAAGTATTCTGTCTAACAAGTACCAAATAACTGTTTGCTTTTAGCAAGTAAACTGGTAAAATGACTTCATAAAAGGTTAAGTTCTTTCAATTTATTAGTCCTAAAAGGAAGTTTTTTTTAAATAAAAATTTTGCTTCTTCAATAACTTTATATTTACTGATTAATGCTATTCAATCAATAAAGTGAATTGAATGATTCTAGTCGTTTTAACATTATCTCAAAGGTGTAAATAATTATCTCAAAAGTTCGAATAACATTACCTCAAAGGTTCAAATATTCCAGTTTACATATAAGACTATATGCCTTAGCAGTTATTCAAACATGATTACTAAACACTAACATGTTTTGTTTGAAAACATATAGGTGTTCTTTCTTTTTCTTTTCTTTTTTTTTCAGATTCAAGGGAAAAGGTATGAATGAAGCTCCTTCTCTCCCAGCATTGAAAAAAAAAAAAAAAATTAGATGACAAAGAGGACTTTGCCACGAGTTAGGAGACACAGATGTAACTTTAGGGAAATAACTTTCTCTCTAAGATCCCTTCCAGTTGATTCTATGGTTAAGCCATTCCCTTTGTAATGTACAAACTGGCCCCACACTCTCACAGTACCTGGCAAAGTTTGTTTGCTTTTTTACTGAAATATTAAATGAATGGATACACACCCTGTCCTGCAAATCTGTCTGCCAGCTAATTTTCTAGAGATAGCATTTTTTTTCATTTATTCCACAAATGCATCAAGAGCTTCCTACATTCAAGGCTGAATGCTAGATCAAACCAGTAACATTACAACTGTCACTGCCCCTGGGAACAAATTCTATCTGAAAAACTGGACTCAGGTGATTGATTCAGGCCCAACCTGGTTCAGGGTAGTCATTCCCAAACTTGAGGGGATACCGGAATTTCCAGGGGAGTGTGTTATAGCACAGCTGCAAGGGTTGCGCCCCCCATACTGTGTCAGAATCTCTGGGGTTGGTGCCTCCTAATCTATTTACGTATCTGACTAGTATGTTCTCTCATACCCCTCCATGCCTCTGCAGGAAATCTGTGGACCTCACTCTCCATCCCACCCCACTCCCCACCAAAAAAACAAAGCCGCTGTACCATAGTGGAGAAAGCTCTTGACTCAGTCAGGAGCCTGACCTTGAATGAGTTACTTAACTATTACAGGGGTTGAATAGTCTCTACCTTCCTTTCTGCTCTCAAGTGCGACAAACCAAGAACCTAACAGGCCAACTTTGGGTCGTGAAGACTTTGCAAGAATGTTTCACTCTGCAGTCCAAACGTCCCAGGAAGAGAGTCTGCCAGGGAGGTAATTCCTTTCTCCGGCCCCCTCATCCACAACAGGAGGAAAAGCGAGGCGAGGTTGGAATTCGGTGTGGGGCAAGGGGGAGACGCCAAAAGGATGGACACAAACTCCGACCTGCAAATCGGGACGCCAGCTAGTGTTCTAGAGCTGGCAACTCGCAAGAGTTTTGGGCCAGAAGCAGGGCGGGCCCCCTCGGAGCTGGAATCAGTCCTCGTCGTCGTCCTCGTCGTTCTGGTCCTGGTAGCGGATGTAGACGACCAGCATGACAAAGCCCGTGAGGATACAGAGGGAGCCGACGACCAGGTAGGCGATGCCCAGGAAGGGGTTCTTGCCGCCCATCCATGAGATGCTGCTGAAGATGAGGAGCTTGTGGCCGCCGAACGCGCGCACCGGGTAGTTGTAGGTGATATTGACGCGGTAGGCGCCGCGCGGCAGCCCGGCCGAGTAGTTGCCCTGGCGGATGCGCGCGTACAGCTTGCGGAAGGTAGGCAGCGCCGCCGTGCGCATCCACACCACGAAGTCCTGGTTGATGAAGCCGGTGTTGTTGGGGTCGGGGCTGAGCTCGTAGGCCGGCCGGCGCCAGTTGGGCGGGGGCGCCGTGCCCTGGAAGGCCAGCGCCAGGCTGCCGTTCACCAGCGGCGGGTTGCGGAACTTGACGTGGTAGTCGGTCCACCAGGCGATGCCGGTGCGGTCGAGCGGGACCTCGACGAAGGGCCCGCCGGGCCGGCGCTGGTGCCACAGCGAGAAGGTGTCGTTGAACAGGCTGTTGGCGATGGCGCCGCAGGGCGCGATGGGCAGGCCGGCCGCGCTGCGCTGGTAGGGGGCGCACTCGTTGGCCGGGTGGCGCAGCGCGCCGGGCAGCCCGCTGAGCTGCGCGTCGTCGCGGGACACGCCGTAGCGGCGGTTGTTCTGGTAGAAGTCGGTCAGCTCGTAGTAGAGGTACACGGGGCCCTGGAAGAGCTCGCGCAGCGAGAAGTACCAGGCGCACGAGCAGTTGGGCGGCGGCGCGCGGCCCTGGCCCGCCGCGGCGCACATCGAGCAGTTGCTGGTGCCAGAGCTGCCGGTGTAGTCGT
This sequence comes from Carlito syrichta, assembly GCF_000164805.1. Taxonomy (NCBI): domain Eukaryota; kingdom Metazoa; phylum Chordata; class Mammalia; order Primates; family Tarsiidae; genus Carlito; species Carlito syrichta. The sequence continues at coordinate 1,025,985 of NW_007257477.1, read as the reverse complement.
ACTCGAGCTCCTTGATGCCGTGGGAGGAGTAGTAGAGGCCCAGGCCCAGGCCGATGAAGGCCAGGCCCGCGCAGAAGAAGAGCGGCAGCGCGATGCTGGCCGACAGCAGCGGCTGCCAGGCGGGGAGGCGCTGCTGCGTGAACGCGGTGTTGTCGGGCTGGTGCGCGCCCCGGGAGGTGGCGCTCCAGGTCATGGCGGCCGCGAGGGGACCGGCGCAGGGGTGCTCGGAGGGGCCCGGCCGCGCGGCCTCGCCCTCCGCGCAGGGCGAGCCCGGGAACTGCTCCCGGGGCCGGTTTCCCGCCGGCTCAGGTGAGTTTGGGGCCCGGCCCCGCCTCCGCCTCCCGCCCAGGTGAGTTTCAGTTGCACGTTCTCAGCGCAGGGGCCGGACCCCTCAGTTCCGCCTCGGCCCAGGTGATCGGGCCGGCCCCGCCCCTGCGGGTCACCCGGAGCCGCACCACGCCCCGCCCCTCCGAGGTGTGCCGGGAGGGTGTTCTAGGTCTCACCTGGCCGACTTGCGTTTCCTCTCCGTCCGGCTCAGTCCGACGCCAGCTCCTGCTCCCCGAGGTGAGTGGCGGCCTCAGGTTGCCTCTGAGTGACTCATACCTTGCGCAGGTACCACCTTCCCTTCCGCCTTCCCTGTGACTAGAGTGCTTGGGCCGATCTTTCCCCCAAATACAGGTGCTTGCGGCCTCCGGCAGAAGTTTCTGCCGAGGGCTTGCACCGTGATCCTGGAGGCTTCGAAGATTTCAGGTTGTTAATCTTTTATTGGGGTGAAAAAGGTGACCCTAGACTCCTTTGTCTGTGTAGGTTCACTTAGGGACTTTTCACTCATCTAACAGCCTCAAGTTTGTAGTGCCTGGGAAATACGCTGTGATAAATCTGTTTCAAATTCAACGCCTACGTTCAAATTTTTGCTTTTTTTTTTTAAAGGGAAAATGATTTTCTGGTTTGATCTGGCTACATAGCTTAAGTCTGGCTACATAACTAAGAAATGTGGAAAGTTCTCTAAAAATAAAATGACCCTTTAAAAGAATCAAAGACTGGAGAGCGGGTGGAGAAACCAGGGAAGGAGAAAAATGCGCGGGACTACATGTGATTTCTTTTTCTTTTCAGATTATTTGCCTGCCTGGAGAAAGGCCTGATCCATGGTCCCAGAAGACCTAGCTGCTGTCCACTGTGGAAGACATTTGGAATGCCTGTCCTGAGGAGGTGAACAACAAGGATTTATAGGACTTCTTGTAAAAAGAGTTGAAATTAGCTCTGAACATCGTCTGGGTTCTGGCTTTTGTATCTAGGTTGGTATAACATACACAAGAGGGTAGTTTGGCACGTTTCAGCTCTCTGCTAAATCTTCCCTGGGTATTGAGGTGTTTCTTGCTTCTCCAGCTTATAAAATGCAAGCAGTTTAAATGTTTTCTCTACTACCCTTCTGCACTTAGCATAATATATTGTATTCAGGAATCATTCAAAACCCACTGACTCTGATTCTCAAGGTGCAGAACTGGGAAAACAAAAACAAAAACAAAAACACTTAAACTTGGGAAGTTAAAGTGCTTATTAAATTAACAAAAGAAATTTTTTAAGCATCTTCCAAATGTTCAGCAGCTCTATGCTAATTACAATAAAAAGGACCCTTGATCTTGAGGCATCTGCAGTCTAATAGGAGACATATTACTTAGGAGTAACAATCAACATAGCCAATAGATAGCATATAATCAAGAACCAAATTATGCTTTACAAGGGACATACTAAAATTAAAAAGTAATGTTATTTTAATAGTACAAAATGGATTCCATTTTGTTGAACCAATGCAGATTGGAAGCTTAAGCTGAGTACTGAGGGTGACCCAAGTCACTAAACTTCCCTCCCTTCTGAGCAGGAAATTCCAACATATTCAACAGGGTCCCATCCTTCTATGGGGGGAGTTGGGTACTCTGTTGCCCAGGCTGGAGTGCAATGGTCCCATCATGGCTTACTGCAGCCTCAACCTCCTGGGCTCAGGCAATTCTCCGGCCTCAGCCTCCTGAGAAGCTGGGACTACAGGTGTCTGCCACCATGCCCAGCTAATTTTTTTTTTCACTGTGTTGCCTAGGTTGGTCTCAAACTCCTAGGCTCAAGCAATCTTCCCGCCTTGGCCTCCCAAAGTGCTAGGATTACAGGCACAAGCCATTGCGTGCCCGGCCTCCTCTCATCCTGTAAAAAAATAATATAAATTAATAAATAGTTATTTGTATTGTTATGATTGAGTTCCACCCACCCTGCATTATTGAATCATCAGTCTGCTTGATATAGAGTCCACAAATCTAGTCTCTAGGAAAGAATTCAGTCCTCACAACTTTATCCAGTAGATCTGAAGTCTAACAATTGCATCACCACCATACCCCTAAAAGTGCAAGCCCTCCTAACGAGCTCAGAACCTTTCCTCCTTTTCTCCTCTTCATGGATGACCTGAAGGTATTAGTTTATTCATTCCACTAATCTCAGTAACACAGAGTTCCAAAGTCAAAAGAGAATATTTCAAGACAGGAACTGATCAACAGGGTTAAACACAGCTGAGGATTCAAGTGAGATAAATGAAAAGGAGCCATTGGATTTGACTTCTGCCATTTTGGTTGACTGGTGGGAGGAGTCAGGCTATAGTCAGGAATGGAGAAAGGGGAATTAGAGACAGCCAAGGTAGGAAGATACTTTTTAGGAAATGTGGACTGGGAATGGCGGCTCACAAGTGCTGTAATTCCAGCACTTTGGGAGTCTGAGGCCAGGAATTTAAGACCAGGCTGGGCAACATAGCGAGACATGGTCTTTACAAAAAATAAAAAATTAGGTTCAGTACTATGTGCCTGTAGTCCTAGCTACTTGGGAGGCTTAGGCAGGAGGATTACTTGAGCCCAGGAGGTCGAGGCTACAGTGAACCGTGATCATGCCACTGCACTCCAGCCTGGGTGACAAAGTGAGACCTTGTCTAGAAAACAGAACAAAGCAAAAAGAAATTTAAGAAGAATATGTAGGAAGAGAAGGAAAAAGGCAAGTGGTAATTCTCTAAAAGCACATATATCCCGCTGCGCGCAGTGACTCATGCCTATAATCTCAGCACTTTAGGAGGCTGAGGCAAGAGGATTCCCTCAGGCCAGAAGTTCGAGACCCGTCTGGGCGACTTGGCAAGACCTTGTTTCTACAAAAAATAAAAAAAATTAGCCAGGCATGGTGGTGTGTACCTATAGTTCTATTGGCTACTTGGGAAGCTGAAGTGGAAGGATCACCTGAGCTCAGGAGGTGAGGCTGAGGTGAGCTGTGATTGTGTCACTGCACTTCAGCCTGGGCAATAGAGTGAGACTGTGCCTCAAAAAAAGAAAAAAAAAAAAAAAAAAAGGAAATGAAACCAAGCCTTTGAATCAGAAGAAAGTCCTAGTGATGTTAATGGACAGGTGGCATGAAGGCTCGGGGGAAAGAGCACTGGCATGAGAGGGGACGTTAAGGATTTTGGAGGTGAAGCAGCACTAAGATCCATGCATATGTCATATTTCCTCTATCAGCTCATGAATCCTGAGAGGTCAAAGACTGATGTGCATTGTTGTGTCCCTCAGAATTCGTTGCATAAGGAGGGCTCAAATCTCATGTCTTTTGTTTCATAATGCATACTATCAAAATGTCTTAAAGGACACTTGGATCACGTAAATCTTCAGAGCAGTAAAATAAGAAAAGAATTCATTCTAAACAATTCTTTTTTGCATCAGTATTATTAAGAGAACTCAAAAAGGCATTTCTAATCCCAAATCCAAATATCCTAAAATCACCTCATTTTTCCATTTTATCTTCAGGATTAAATATTTAATTGATATAAATAAACTTATTGTCATCCTACTTATCAAAATCACCTCCTTTTGGAATGAGATGAAGAATGAAATAAATATTTCCCATGTTTCTTAATGATTTCATTATTCCATAAGTCTGTCATATTTAACGATTTTATCTTTGTCATGTAGATTATTTCCCATTTTTCAGTATTCCAAAGAATGTCATGGTGATCATCTTTTTGCATATACCTTTTCTTTTAGATTTGTCCTTATGATAGATTTCTAAAAGAAGGAAAGGGGCTAAAAGTCAAACTCTTAGTCCAGGCACAGTGGCTCATGCCTGTAATCCCAGCTCTCTGAGAGGCTAACAAGGGAAGATCACTTGAGCTCAGGAGTTCAAGGCCAGCCTAGGCAACACAGCAAGACCTTGTCTCTACAAAAAAAGAAAAAAGAAATAGCCTGGTGTGTGGTGCATGCCTATAATCTTAGCTACTCAGGAGGCTGAGATGGAAGGATCGCCTGAGCCCAGGAGGGCAAGGCTGCAGTGAGCCATGATCACACCACTGTACTCCAGTGTGGGCAACAGAGTGGGACCCTGACTCAAAACAAAGCAAG